>NW_008351958.1:1256404-1257193 GCF_000622305.1 Nannospalax galili | reverse complement strand
TGAGTATTCCACCCAAACACCAAAGGACATACTTTCTACTCAGCACCCCATGGAACTTTCTCCAAAATCGACCATATAGTGGGGCACAAAACAAACCTCAACAAATACAAAAAGATTGAAATAATTCCATGCATTCTATCACAGCACAGTGCAATAAAGCTTACATTCAATACTGGAAGATGCCCTAATCACCACATGAACACATGGAGATTAAACAACACACTCCTGAATGACGAATGGGTCAAAAGAGAAATTAAGAAAGAAGTAAAAGTATTCCTGGAACTAAATGAAAAGGACAATACAACACAACAAAACTTCTGGGACATGCTGAAAGCAGCCCTTAGAGGGAAGTTTAAAGCTCTAAGTGCTTACATCAAAAAATCAAAAAGAACAGAAATAAATGACTTAATGTTGCAACTCAACACACTTGAAAAGCAATAGCAAAGGAAGCCCAAACCCAGCAGACAAGAAGAAATAACAAAAAATCAGGGCAGAAATTAATGAAATTGAAACAAAGAAAACAATACAAAGAATCAACAATTCCAAGAGAGGTTCTTTGAAAAGATAAACAAGATTGACATACTGCTAGGCCAGTTAACCAAAAGAAAGAAAGAGCACCTCCAAATTAACAAAATCAGAAATGAAAGGGAAACATCACCACAGACACCAGAAAGATACAGAACATTATAAGGAATACTTTAAAAACCTATATGCTTTTAAATTTGAAAACCTAAAAGAAATGGATGGATATCTAAAGGCATGGGAACCACCAAAACTAAACCAAGAAGA
>NW_008351958.1:1254875-1256318 GCF_000622305.1 Nannospalax galili | reverse complement strand
ATTAACAGACCCCTATCACAGTTAACCAAAAGAAAGAAAGAAAGAACATCTCCAAATCAACAAAATCAGAGATGAAAGGGGAAACACCACAACAGACACCAAAAAGATCCAGAACATTATAAAGGAATGCTTTAAAAACCTATGTTACTAAATTTGAAAACCTAAAAGAAATGGATGGATATCTAAAGGCATGGGAACCACCAAAACTAAACCAAGAAAAGATTAACAGCTTAAACAGACCCATAACACAAAAAGAAATTTAAACAGTAATACAAAACCTCCTAACTAACAAAAGCCCAGGACCAGATGGCTTTACAGCAGAATTCTATCAGACATTTAAAGAAGATCTGCATCCAATACTACTTAATTTATTCAAAAAAGTAGAAATGGAGGGAGAACTTCCAAATCCCTTTTTTTTTTATTACCAAAGCCAGGTAAAGATACAACCAAAACAGAAAACTATAGACCCATATCCTTAGTGAACATAGATGCAAAAATTCTCAGCAAGATACTTGCAAGCCACATACAGACAAACATCAAAAAGATCATCCACCATGATCAAGTCGGCTTTATCCCAGAGATGGAGGGATGGTTTAATATACATAAGTCAATAAACGTCATAAAGCATATAAATGGGCTCAAAGATAAGAACCACATGGTCATATAAATAGATTCAGAGAAGGCCTTTGACAAAATTCAACATGCGTTTATGTTCAATGTCACAGAGAAAACTGAACTGGAGGGAACATTGCTCAACATATTTAAAGCCATATAAAACAAACCCACAAGCAACATTATTCTAAATGGAGAAAAACTGGAAGCATTCCCATTGAAATCAGGAACCAGACAAGGCTGTCCACTATCTCCACTTCTCTTTAACATAGTGCTTGAAACTCTTGCAAGAGCAATGAAAAAAGAGCAGGAAATTAAAGGAGTAATAATTGGAAAAGAAGAGATCAAATTGTCCGTTTTTGAAGATAATATGATATATCTAAGAGATGCCAAAAATTCCACTAGAGAACTCCAAGAAATTATTGACACGTTCAGTAAATTGGAAGGTTACAAAATTAACCTATAATAGTCTATAACCTTTCTATATACCCATAACAAGCAATCAGAGAAAGAGCACATTGGAAGCAGAAGAATGAAACTAAACCCCTATCTTTCAGCTTGCACAAAAGTCAACTCCAAATTGATTAAAGACCTCAATGTGAAACTGGAAACCCTGAAACTATTAGAAGAAAACATTGGAAAAAACTTACAAGATATAGGTGTAGGAAAGGATCTTCTAAAACGGACATCAATTGCTCAGGAAACAAGGGCAAAAATCAACAAATGGGACCTCATGAAACTAAAAAGCTTCTGTCCATCAAAGGAGGCAACCAGTGAAGTGAAGAGGAAACCCACAGAATGGGAGAAAATCTTCACCAGTGACACATCTGA
>NW_008351958.1:1254441-1254553 GCF_000622305.1 Nannospalax galili | reverse complement strand
GTTGGAGAGGATGTGGGGAAAGGGGAACACTCATCCACTGCTGGTGGAGCTCTAAACTTGTTCGATCCCTATGGAAAACAGTGTGGAGAACTCTTAAAAAACTACAAAGGAA
>NW_008351958.1:1253428-1254194 GCF_000622305.1 Nannospalax galili | reverse complement strand
CTAGAAACTGTTATACTAAGTGAAGTAACACAGACTCAGAAAAAAAATCGCCATCTGTTCGCCCTCATATGTGGATCCTAGAACCAAACCCTGATAAGTGAGTAAGTATCCAGAGATAACTACAGGAGCCAGGATAATGGAAAGGAAAGAGGGAGGTAAAGGAAAAGAGAGAACCTGAAATGGAAGAACAACAGGAAACAGGCCTTAATAAGGGAGATAGAGACAAAAATTGGGTTAGTTTAAGGGAGGCAGGAGGGAAGGGTATACAAGGAACTTAAGGGATAAGGGGAAAGAAGGAGCTCAACAGAGTTGGACCATAGGAGAAGGATATTAGTAAGGAGAAAGAGGGGAAATGGGCACACCTTAAGTGGGAAAACTATGGTGGAGGGTTGAGACAATGTGAGAGATAAACAATGCATAGCTAGTTTTGAAAACCAGAGGGAACCATATTACTCCTACAACCTACTGACAAATTATACACAGCAGATCAAGAAATATATGTCTAGGTAAAGTTTATCTAAGAACAACTGTTCTTTGCTCAAGATTTATCTATATGACACACAGTAATTAAAAATACCAGACTGGTGGAACTAACCTTCCTGGGTGTTTAACAGACATACTTTGAGGCCAATAATAATTTGGACATAAAGGGCACTTTTTGCTCCTTGCCCTCCTAGGTCGACTAGGTCCAGGGGACTATGAGCATCTCTCAAAATGTCCTGTAATTGTGGGGAGTCACCTGTCCTCTTGATCAAAGCGGCCTAGG
>NW_008351958.1:1248565-1252984 GCF_000622305.1 Nannospalax galili | reverse complement strand
GTCAAGGTGGTGCAAGAGGCGCCCAGACAGTAACCCAGCATAGAACTGGGAAAATGAACAGCAGACCCCAATCTTATCTAAAGGAATATAGACAACTGATTACTGCTAGATGAGGAACAGCTGACCCTCCTAAAACAAAGACCTCCTGATAGGCTGACTAGATTCAACAGAAGGGGAAGTAGTGGGGACTGGCTGTGGGGCTGACAACACGGAAGACAGTAGCAGGGATATCAGAATATAAGGGTTCTAGTCGGGGGAGGGAGGCTATGGGAGGGTGCTATCTGGGAAGTGGTATAAGAATAAGTGAATAAGATGGTTTGGGATGTTCTGTGTGATATACACACAAAAAAAATCAACAAATTTTTTTAAAGTGTATTATATTTGAGGAGGAAACATAGAAATTTACATCATGCTAATTAGTAGAGGTGATAAACATTACCATTGAAATCCACCCAATGACTTCATAGACATACACAGGTGCCAGGGGTCCAAGTACAACCGATTATGACTAGTAATAATCAGATACATACAGATTAGAGATGCATGCGCCAACATCTCAGTGTTAGTAACAAAAACAATGAGTCTTTCTGCAAGGAACAATATATTCTAAAATAAAATGGAGATCTTTTTCAAAGGTTAAAAAACTCATTTAATTTTATGCCTTTCAGGGCTTATACTGAGGTCAGTATTATATAACTGTATTAACTCAACTGTAAACCTAGAAACTTGCACCCACTTGTGAAAGAGATGCACTCTAGCTCTAGAGTGTGTTACCGAATATGTTAAAGCTGTAATGAAATGCTTCTTCTAATCATGTAGTTATTAAAAATTTTTTTAAATTTAAAAAGCTGGCATTGCTGAGGAAAGGTGTGGAATGCTGAGTTCCAGACATGGCATGGCTATTATACTCTTGAACTCACAACAACTGTGATTAGTTTAGAGCTGATGGGGGGAGAAGAGACATTTTCTTCAGTGCTGTGACCCCTCTAAGGTGCCTTGTAAACAACTCTACTGAGACTCATTAGGATGCACACACACAAAGACATGGAAATAGAAAGGAGGGTAGTCAGGAAGGAGGGTTAGAGAGAGTAGAAGGGGAATGTCATATAAAATCCATGTATATAATTAATATATGTTCATAAAATATTTTAACTGACATTGTAGACATGTGAATTGGGGCTGGAGAGGTGGCTCAGCAGTTAAGAACACTGGCTGTTCCTGCAGAAGACCAGGGTTCAAATCCCAGCACCCACATGTCAGCTAACAACTGTCCATAACTCCAGTTCCAGAGGATCCGACAGCCTCTTCTGTCCTCCTGCAGCATTGTGCAACATGGGTGCACTTACCTACATGCAGGCAATATATGCATACACATAAAATAAAAATAAAAAAATAATAATAATTCATGAAGAATTCTTAATACACAGAACAAGTCCAGTAAATGGCAAATATCACTCTTATTATTCCATTAAATAATAGACTCAGTTTTAGAAGGGAGTTACTCTATAAGCTGGAATGTACATTTTTTTCCATTATTCCTTTTGTGTGAGACAAGGAAATGCTCCCACCAGCCTTTGAATTGATCTTTCTAATGGACTGTCCTCTCCAGCCCAGTGGAAATGTCTCTAGCTAGCTAATCAGTAGTCCTCTAATTGCTTGGCCCCAACTTCACACTGTGACATCCACAGTCATTTCCTTGTCCTAGCCTTGAATTCTCACTCTCCTTGCTACTCTTTCAGATTTGACTTCCAGAAAGATGTGGTGACTAACCATTGCACGCACAAGATGTGTGGTGGAAGGGCACAGACTTCAGAGGTGGACGGGGCTCAATAGCACCTCCTCTGATGTGGGATATCAACACAGATAGGTGAACTTGGGCAAGTGCCTTGATCTCCTGAGTCTCAGTTCTCTCCATACAATGGAGATAGTGGTGAAACTATATCCACCTGAAGCATCTGACGCAAAAGAAACTCAGGAAATAGAAACTATTACTGTCTTGGGTGTACCCATGGCTTCTAAGGGATGACCAACACAGCTACAGAACAGAGCAAACTAGTAGGGAGACCATAGACTGAGGACAGACCTCCTCAATGTCATGCTTTCACCATACAGTTGAAAAGGCTACCAGGTTATTAGCATCACTAGCTTCACGGGGCTTTGATTGCAGTCAGCACTTTCCCCTGCTCAATATCTCAGGTGACTGCTTTCACACTGTCAAACTAATGCTCATTAAGTGAAGGGCCATAGACAAAGGAGCCTTGGAAGCATGGGCCAGGTTTCAATACGAAAGGTGAAAAGTGACTGTCTCTTCCACCATAACTGTTTTTTCCCCTTGAGAGACAAGGTCTTGTGTAGCCCAGGCTGGCTTACCATTCACTCAACAACTGAGGGTGACATTAACCTTCTTACTCTCCTGCCTCTACTTCTCAAGTGCTGGGGTTAGAAGTGAGTGCCACCACATCTAGCACCAGCATAACTTTTGACTAACACTGAAAACTACCGAACATCACACAAGTGTGATGTCAGCCAGCCCTGCACTGCCCATAACTTTAAACTTCAACCGGATGAAGATATTTCAGAAAGTCTGCAGAGAATCACCCAGACACCATCTCACACTACTATAGCTATAACTGGTTGTTTATCCTATTCTCTCTTTTCTGGTGCTGAGATAGCAAAATTCATTACCTTATGCTGGAACTATAAGCTCCTGCCTTATGATATTAAGACGTAGCTATTTCTTAGTGAAAAATTCTGTTTTAGAACATGTTCTAAATTCGGTTTTGGAACATGTTCTATTGGGACTTGGAAGCTCTGAAGAGAACAGAAATACAAGGTTGATTTCTACTTTGAAAGACATTCAACTTTCCTCTTTCTTTTACTTTTGTTTGGGTTTGGGGAGGGAGGGAGTTAAGGGAAAAGCAAAAAGAAAAAGTACCAAAGGAACTTTGATCAATATAAATGAAAGATCCCTAATGCTGTCAGTCCCAAGACAAAGTCTTCCTTGGGGAAAACACTCCACATCTTTAAGCAAACTCAACTACTGACAAAAGGCCCCCTCCCCTTGCTAAGTTATCATTTCAAAACCTGACTAAAGATGAGGACAGATATATGATATATAGCAATCATCTTGCTTTAAAAAAAAAAAAGTAAATATATGATGTCAGGTTGCCCAACTTTCCAATTAGGGTTATTTACAGATCTTATGCTTTCTTACCTGGATAAAGGCTGCTTAGAACAAAAGAGCTGCAGGAAGCCCAGTTGTATAGTTGAATTTCTGTTGTAAGGTGTTGTTTTTTGTTTTTTGTTTTTTGTTTTTTTTAATAAAACCTGGTACTGGCATTAAAGCTTTAAGATCTGGGAAGGTTATTTGGAAGATCATCCGCCTTGGGTAGTATAGGATCTAGAGGCTCAAGGTTAATCCAAATTCTCCACGGATTACCCTGGAGACAGCCAACGGTTCCATAAACATGCTTTCCTTTCATTGGCATTTTCAAGGAGACTAACCCTGAACATGCAAGCGGTATGAACACTCGGATTTACAGGCAAAGCTGTCACTGGGCCACTGAATTATGAGGCTAGGCTTTCAGTTGCTGCCAAGTTACAGGTCAAGAGCTCCTAGGTCAACTTTCACCTCTTTCAGAAAGCCCACGATGAAATTTCAAAGGCTTTTTGGTGAAGTTTTATTAACTTAGGTTAGTGGCGCAGAAAAAGGCAGGCAGACCAAAATGTGAAATTTTATTATCTTTGTTGAATGTGTTCTGCCTTTCTGCCTCAGTGCTGGAAGGATTGAACATAGATAATCAATTACTTGTGCATTCAGTGGGAGAGGTAGAATGAAAAGAGTTAACAGAGTTCTTGAAACACAGTGAGCTTTGTGACACAGCATTCATGATCTGAAGAATTTAAGTTGTCTTTTACTTCAAACCTCTGAGCTATTAAAAATTAAATTGAATTCATGGGCTGGAGAAATGGCTCAGTGGTTAAGAGCATGACTGCTCTTACAGAGGATCCAGGCTTGGTTCCCAGAACCCATACCGCAGCTAACAACTGCTTGTAACTCCAGCTCCAGGGGAGTCAATGCCCTCTTCTGGACTCTGAAGGTATTACACGCACATGGTGTACTTACATGCAGACAAAACACTCATACACATAAAATCAATAAGTCAAAAAAAAACTTTCGTTTTACATTTTTTATTCTTTTTTAAATTATTTATTTAATAATCATATGCTTAGAAGATGTGTTTTATTACAACGTTAACATATTCAATAATTTCCAGAGCAAAGATGCATCTCTTTAAAAATTGGCTGTAAATTTTTAGGTTCACAGTTGAATTAATACAGTTATACAATACAATATTGAACTCGGTATAAACCCTGTAAGACATAAAATTGAATGAGTTTTGAGCCTTTAAAGAAGAT
>NW_008351958.1:1239309-1248546 GCF_000622305.1 Nannospalax galili | reverse complement strand
ACAGAAAAACTCATTTTTAATGCTACTAACACTTAGATGTTTGCACATGTGTCTCTAATCTCTATGTGTCTGATTATTACTAGTCACAGTCAGTTACACTCAGATACTTGGCACCTACCTGAGTATGGATATAAAGTCATCAGGCAAATTTCACTGGTAATGTTTTTCAAACGAAGCAAATTTTTATGCTTCTTCCTCAAATAATTTTTTATTCATTGATTTTTTTTGTGTGTATTTCAAACAGAACATCCCAAACAATATTATTCATCTATATACCCACATCCCAAATGGCACCCTCCCATAACCCCCCCACTGGAGCCCATATACTCTGTCATCCCTGTTACTGTCCACTGTGTTATCAGTGTCCCCAGCCATTCCCCAGTGCTTATCCATCCACTGAATCTAGTCAGCCTATCTAGAGTTCCTTATTTTAGGAAGATCAGCTCTTCCTCATCTAGCAGCAATCAGTTGCCAATACTCCTTTAGATAACATTGGGGTCTGCTGTTCATTTTCCCCGTTCTCTGTTGGGTTACTGTCTGGGAGTCTCTTGAGCCACCCAGGCCAACAGCTCAAAGGATGGTATCTCCTGTCCGGTATTCTTTCTTGTTATGTAGGCTTTAGCTATGCACATAGACACTTGAAGAATTATATTGACTCCTTCACTCTTTGGTTATACTTTCCTTTTGGGTGTTTAAGACCATACAGTTGGTCCAGATAAACCAATTTATTTTTAATCTTAAGGTTGTTTGAGGATCTGTTTCTGAGGTCACATGGGCTTCAGAGGAGCCCTGGATCCTTTCTTTTACCAGTTCCATCTATGTGAAGGTCCTGCTCAACCATGGCTGGCCTCACTTGGAAGCATGGAGGAAATGTTTCCTCCATGTTGACCCTCCTCTTTGAAGACTGGACACTGGTTCAAGTCCATTTGATGTGGTCTCCATGGCCTCCTTAAGAGAACAGGTGACTCACCACAGTTACAGGACATTTTGAGAGATGCTCATAGTCCCCTGGAACTTAGTCAACCTAGGAGGGCAAGGATCAAAAACTGTTCTTTATGCCCCTCTGACCAAATTAGTATAGGCCTCAAAGTATGGCTGTTAGACATCCAAGAAGGTTAGTTCCATCAGTCTTGTACTTTTAATTACCATGGGCCATGTAGATAAAGTTTGGGCACAGAGGAAACATTCTCAGGTAAACCTTACCTAGATATATATTATATTCCTTGAGCTATTTGTATGTATAATTTGTCAGTAGGTTGTTAAATTAATATGGTTCCCTCTGATTTTTTTTAAAACTAACTAGTCATTATTTATCTCTCGCATTGTCTAACCCTTCCGCCATTTAAAGTGCCCCCATTTTTCCATTTATACCTTAATAATACCTTTCTTATGGGTCCCATCCCTTTTGAGCTCCATCTTTCCCTTGATCCTGAATCTTCCATGTATAACCTTCCATCGCCCCCCTTAAAATAACCACATTTTCATCCATATCTCCCTTATTAATGCATGTTTCTTACTGTGCTTCTCTTTCAGAGTCTTTCTTTTCCTTTACCTCACTGGTTCCTTTTCATTATCCTGCTTCCTGTAGTTCTGTCTGGATACATACTCACTTATCAGGATTTGGTGCTAGCATCCACATATGAAGGAAAACATACATCCTTTTTTTTCTGAGTCTGTGTTACTTCACTTAGTATAACAGTTTCTATTTCCATCCATTTACCTGCAAATTTCATGACTTCATCTTTATTTAAGGTGGAGTAAAACTCCATCATATAAATGAACCACATTTTCATTATCCACTCGTCAGCTGAGGGGCACGTAAGTTGCTTCCATCTCTTAGCTATTGTGAAAAGAGCAGCAACAAACATGGATGAACAAGTGTCTCTGCAATAGGATGAGTTCTTTGGGAATATGCCAAGGAGTGGTATAACTGGGTCAAATGGTAGGTTCATTTGTAGTTTTATAAGAGTTCTCCACACTGCTTTCCATAGGGGTTGTTCAAGTTTTCAGCCCCACCAGCAGTGGATGAGTGTTCCCCTTTCCCTACATCCTCTCCAACATTTGGTATCATTTGTTCTCTTGCTCTTAGCCAGTCTGACTGGGGTAAGACGAAATCTTAAAGTGATTTTATTTCACATTTCCATAATTACTAATGATGTTGAATACCTTTTAAGATGATTCTTAGCAGTCTTTATTCCTTCTTTTGAGAAATCTCTGTTCCTTAGCCCATCTTTTAATTGGGGTTGCTTCCTTTCTTGATTCTTTGTTTTTTGAGTTTGTTTTATATTCTGGATGTTAAACCTCTGTCAGATGTGTTGATGATGAAGATTTTCTCCCATTCTGTGTGTTTTCTCTACACTTTTTTGGTTCCTTCTTTTGATATACAGAAGCTTTTTAGTTTAATGAGGACCCATTTGTCTATTCTTGACCTTGATTCCTGAGCAATTAATGTGCAATTTAGAAAATCCTTTCTTACATCTATATCTTGTAGGCTATTTCCAATTTGTTCTTCTAACAGTTTCAGAATTTTGGTCTTTACATTGACATCTTTGAACTATTTGGAATTGACATTTGTGCAAGGTGAAAAATAGGGGTTTAGTTTCATTCTTCTACAGGTGGAGATCCAGTTTTGCCAGCACCATTTGCTGAACATGTTATTTTCCCTCCAGTGAATGTTCTTGGTTCCTTTGTCAAATATCAGGTGGCTGAAATTGCATGTACTCATATTTGGGTCTTCAAGTTTGTTGCATTGATCTATGAGTATATTTCTGTACCAGTACCATGTTGTTTTTATGACTATAGCCCTGTAATACAGTTCAAAATCTGGCATAGTAATCCCCTGAGCATTGCTCTTAGTGCTCAGGGTTGCTTTGGCTATCCAAGGTCTTTTGTGCTTCCATATGAATCTTAGGATGTTTTATTCCAATTCTGTGAAGAATGTCATAGGGATTTTGATAGGCATTGCATTGAATCTATAAATGGCTTTTGGTAGGATGGTCATTTTCACAATATTAATTCTTCCAATCCATGACCATGGGAAGTCCTTCCATCTTCTGATGTCTTCCTCAAGCTCATTCTTTAAAGATTTAAAATTTTCATTGTAGAGGTCATTAATGTCTTTGGTCAGGTTTATTCCGAGATTTTTTTTTTTTTTTGCAGCTATTGAGAAAGGGAGTATTTCCATGTACTCTATCTCTGATTGCTTGTTATTGGTATATACAAAGTCTACAGACTTTTGTAGATTAATTTTATAAGCTGCCACTTTGCTGAACATGTTAATAATTTCTAGGAGTTTTCTTGTGGGATTTTTGGCATCTCTTAGATAAAATATCTTATCTGCAACAATATCATATCATCTGATCTCTTCCAATTATTACTTCTTTAATTTCCTTATCTTGTCTTATTGCTCTTGCAAGAGTTTCAAGCACTATGTTAAAAAGGAGTGGAGATAATGGAGAGCCTTGTCTGGTTCCTGATTTTAATGTGAATGCTTCCAATTTTTCTCCATTAGGATGACGTTGGCTATAGGTTTTCTGTGTATGGCTTTAATTATGTTGAGGTATGTTCCCTCCAGTCCAATTCCCTCTAGGACTTTGAACATAAATGCATGCTGAATTTTTTCAAAGGCCTTCTCAGCATTGATTGAGATGGCCATGCAGTTCTTGTCTTTGAGCCCATTTATATGACTTACGATGTTTATTAACTTACATATATTGAAGCACCCTGCATCTCTGGGATAAAGCCGACTTGATCATGGTGGATGATCATTTTGATGTGTGTTTGTATGAGTTTGCAAGTATCTTGTTGAGAATTTTTGCATTTATGTTCATTAAGGATATGGGTCTATAGTTTTCTTTTTTGGTTGTATCTTTACCTTGCTTTGGTATTAGAGTGATGCTGGCTTCATAGAAGGAATTTGGAAGTTCTCCCTCCATTTCTCTCTTTTTGAATAATTAAGTAGTCTTGGATGTAGATCTTCTTTAAATGTCTGGTAGAATTCTGCTGTAAACCCATCTGGTCCTGGGCTTTGTTAGTCAGGAGGTTTTGTATTACTGTTTCCATTTCCCCATGTGTTATGAGTCTGTTTAAGCTGTTAATCTTATCTTGGTTTAGTTTTGGTTGTTCTCATGCTTTTAGATACCTGTCTATTTCTTTTAGGTTTTCAAATTTAGTAGCCTATAGGTTTATAAAGTATTCCCTTATAATATTCTGGATCTTTTTGGTGTTTGTTGTGATGTTTCCCATTTCAGCTCTGATTTTGTTGATTTGGAGGTACTCTTTCTTTCTTTTGGTTAACTGGGCTAGCAGTCAATTTTGTTTATCTTTTCAAAGAACCAGCTCTTGTATTCATTGATTCTTTGTATTGTTTTCTTTGTTTCTATTTCATTAATTTCTGCTCCGATTTTTGTTATTTCTTCTTGTCTGTTTGGTTTGGGTTTCATTGGTTGTTCCTTTTCAAGTGTCTTCAGTTTCAATGTTGAGTCATTTATTTGTTTTCTTTCTATTTTTTAATGTAGGCACTTAGAGCTATAAAATTCCCTCTAAGGACTGCTTTCAAACATCTCTCCAAGGTTTTGTTGTGTCGTATTGTCCTTTTCATTTTGTTCCAGGAATACTTTTATTTATTTCATAATTTCTCCTTTGACCCATTCATCATTCAGGAGTGTGTTATTTAATCACCATGTGTTCATGTAGTTACGAGGGTTTCTTCCAGTGTTGATTTTAAGCTTGTTTGCATTGTGGTCTGATAGAATGCTTGGAATTATTTCAATCTTTTGCATTTGTTGAGTTTTTTGTGCACCAATATATGGCCAATTTTAGTATATGGCTGAATAGAAAGTTTATTCTGTGGTGCTTGAGTGGAATATTCGGTAGATGTCTTTTAGGTCCATTTGATGTATGATATTGTTTAATTCAGATGTCTCTCTCTTAATTCTCTGTCCTGTTGACCTATATAATGGAAACAATGGGGTATTGAAGAGCCTTACTATTAATGAGTTGGGATTAATCTGGGTTTTAAGTCCTGTAGTGCTGTTTTTATGAAGCTGGGTGCACTAAAGTTTGGAGAATAAATGTTCATGTTTGTAATATCTTCTTGGTCAATTGTTCCTTTGATCAGAATGAAGTAGCCCTCTTTATGTCTTCTGATTAGTTTTAGTTTAAAGTCTATTTTATCAGATATTAGAGTTGCAATGCCTGCTTTTTTCCATTCTTTCACCTTAAGGTAGTGCCTGTCCCTGAAAGTGAGATGAGTTTTTTGCAGACAGCAAAAAGATGGGTTTTGTTTCTTAATCCATTCAACGAGTCTGTATCTTTTGACTGGGTAGTTAAATCCATTGATATTTAATATTACTAATGCAAGATGTGTATAGAGATCTGTCATTTTTATTTCTGTTCACATTTTTGCTATAGCTGTACATTTCCATAGTTATACCTTCGTTGACTTTCTTTTTGTAACCCCTTGTGTATAGTCATTCCTTTCTTCAACTCTTTGTATTCCTTCAAGAACTCTCTGAAGGGTTTATTTTGTGAACATGAATTCTTTCAGCCTATTTATGTCATAGAAGATTTTTCTTTCCCCTTTGAATATAGTAGACATTTGGGCTAGGTAAAGTAATCTGGGTTGGCATGTGTCATTAGATCACATGGCATCAGGTCATTTAGACCTGTGAATACTTTGGTCCAGGCTCTTCTGGCTTTCATAGTTTGCGCTGAAAAGTCAGCTGTAATTCTGATGGGTTTTCCTTTATATGTGACTTGTTGTTTTTCTTTTGCAGCTTTCAGTATTGTCTCTTTGTTCTGTACATTTAGTGTTTTTACTGTGCCATGGAGAGTTTCTTTTCTTGTACTATTTGGTGTTCTATATGCTTCTTGTATTTGTATGGGCATGTATTTCTTTAATTTGGGGAAATATTCTTCTGCAATGCTGTTGAAGGTCTGGTACATACCATTATCTTGAGATTCTTCCCCTTCCTGTATGCCTATGATTCATAAGTTTTGTTTTTTTATGGTTTCACACAATTCTTGCAGATTCCATTCTTGTGTTTTTATAAATTCTTCATAATCTTTGCTTGAGTGGTCTACTACATCCACTTTATCTTCCAGTCTTGATAGTCTGTTTTCCATTTCATTCATCCTATTAGTGAGGATTCCTCCTGTCATTTCTAATTGGCTTACTGAGTGTTTCACTTCCTTCTTCATTTCATCCTGAGTAGTCTTCAATATTTCTAACTCTTTTCTGAGTTCATTCAGAAGTTTATCCCTATCTTCTTTCAGTTCTTTGATTTCTTTGTTTGTCCTTTAAAATTACTGAATTCTTTTATCATATTTCTAATTGTTCTTTTGAGTTCCATGTCCTGTGTTATCTCTAGGGGGTTCTCATTGTACTCCTCTAGAGGACTATTGGTACTTGGTGGGGATATATTATTTTTGTTTTTTCATGTTATTTTTTCTCTGTGACTTTGACATGTAGATTTCTTTTGTAGTTTCTGATTCTTGTGTGAGACTTAAGCCTTCCTTTGTTGAGTTTAGGTCTGCTTCTTTTTGTAAACTTTATGTGCCTTTGTGGTTTACTTGTTGGATATGAAAAACTGGTTGATCTAGGTTTCAGGTTCTCTCTTTTGATTTTATATTGGAGTGGCCATATTGCTTTTGTCTTCAGGAGTTCCTACAGAGGCCCAAGTCAGATGAGGATCAGATGCTCTCAGGCATGCTGGCCTCAACCTCTACGAATGTGGTCAGAGGGACTTAAAGGACAGTTTTTGCCCCTTGCCCTCCAAGGTTAACTAAGTTCCAGTGGACTATGGATCATCTATCAAATGTCCTGTAACTGTGGTGAGTCACCTGTCCTCTTGTTCAGGGAAGCCATAGAGACCCTACAAGATTGACTTAATACAGTGTCCAGTCTACAAAGAGGAGGGTCAACTCAGAGGAAACATCTCATTCATGCTTCCATGTGAAGCCAGACATGGTTGAGCAGGACCTTTGACTTATAGTCCCATAGATGGAACTGGTAAAGGAAGGAGCCAAGAGCTCCTCCCAAGCCCATGTGATCCCTGAGGAACAGATCCTCAAATGACCTGAAGTGTAAAAATAAATTGATTTATTTGGGCCAACTTTACAGTCTTAAACACCCAAAAGGAAAGTATAACAAAACAGTAAAGTCATCAGTATATTTTTTAAGAGTTAAAGGTATTACACTTCCCAGACATTAGGCTTAAGTCTATATAAAAAGTTATTTAGACAATTATTTCTCATTGATTTTGTTCCTAACCAGAAAGTGCTGCTCAGATGTAAGACTTCAAATCTTGGTCTGCAATACTGTAGTGCTCACCTGTAGCTAAGGGAGGCAACCAGCTCTTGTTCTAAAATTATGGATAAACTTGGTTTCTCCTCCTATTTAGAAGCCTTTAAGAGGGAACTGACACTGATTCTAACCACTCCAACAGCTATCAAAATACCTGAAAGCAAATCCTGATTCCATCGCTCTAGGGTCCAGCCTTGGAAGACAAAAAAAAAAGAGGAGGAACCCAATAGAGAGATGTTTTTGAAGTCCTTGTCAAGAAATTCCAATGGACATTTGTATGAACCTTTGACAATTGCCCTGTTCTGACTTTTTTCTAGTTCCCTATCTAGAACTTGTAATTCTAATTACGTTTGCCTTTACTTCTTTTTCACAACTCCTATTTATGATTCAAAGACTTTCTTTTCCTCCTCAAGATAAGAGTTATGGAAATTGGGAGTCTTTT
Source organism: Nannospalax galili (assembly GCF_000622305.1). Classification (NCBI taxonomy): domain Eukaryota; kingdom Metazoa; phylum Chordata; class Mammalia; order Rodentia; family Spalacidae; genus Nannospalax; species Nannospalax galili. Next base: position 1,240,798 of record NW_008351958.1, on the reverse strand, counting down.
AGATAGACCCACTGAAGAGGTACTCCAATTGCCTCACCCTGTGTCCCTGTTCAGCATGGAAGAAGCCAGAACAGCCTGCATCCCAATTCCCTATTGGCAATTTGGGTAACCTCTTCAGAGGATGGTGTGATAAATGTAGAGGTAGGAATTGTCTAGGCAGTTAGGGTAACAAGACTCCAAAGAAAAGTAGTCAGTTTTTTTGGCTAAAAGTCAAGTGTTCTTGGGTCTCTTAGCAACCTATTCCATTCCAAAGACCAAAAATGTCGAAAATATTTGGGAGCTTTTATCTATCCTTAAAAGATTTTAGGGTTACCTCTTCAGAATGGGGAATGTTAGAATAGCCAAAAGCCCCATAAAAATCAATCAATCAATCAATCAAAGAAGAAGAAAGCGTACATGAAGTTATCAGAAAAAAAGTGGTTGGGAGATATGGAAAGAGTTGGAGGGGAGGGAATAGGCATGGATTTCATCAAAATACCTTAGATGCATGTATAAAATTCTCAAAGTATTTATTTAAAAAAAACAACAACAACAAACAAAGAAATTAAGAAAAAAATAAATAAAGATGCTGGCCTCGGGAATTTGGGGACTGGGCTGGCCTGGAAGCAGGGCCCAGGAAGGATGCTGGTCCCAGGAAACTGGTGGCTATGCCACCCAGGGATGCAAAGGGAGGTGGGGGCCAGAAGAGGCCCCAAGAGCTCCTGGGGACTACTGGGAGTAATTGGGTTGGTCTGGATGCAAAGGATCAGGACACAGTGGAGATTCTGGGCCAAGAGGTCAGTCCAGGGGTCTGGGGTGCCAAGGCAAGAAATGGGCCAGTACCCAGACTAGGAGGAAAGATGGGGTTGAGGATCTGGGAGGGTGAAAGAGGCTGGGGGAGTCAAGGAGTGGTGGGCACCACAAGACTTACCCAGGAAGGATGCTGGGACCAGGAATCTGGTGGCTCTGCTGCCCAGAGATGCAAAGGCAGTCCAAAATTTTTTTAATTAAATTGAAATCATTTGAATTTTTTATAACTTTACATGTCAAAAAACTAGGTCAGGAAAAATATAGACTTCAGATGATAAATTCAAATACTTTATTACTGATGCATAGTAGATGTTTAATAAATGTTCCAACAAATTTGGTTCTACTACTACATTGAAAACAAAGCGAGAGTCAGCAAGATGGCTTAGCAGGTAAAGAAAGTCACTTGCCACCAAGCCTGATGACCTGAGATCAGCTCCCAGAGCCCACATGGGAAAAGGAGAGAGCCAGCTTGCCCAAGTTGTCCTCTGACCACATATGTAATGTAGGAGGACACGGACACACACACACACACACACACACACACACACACACACAAATAGATAAATAATAAATAAATAAATAGTAACTGCTAAAAATTAAAAACAAAGCCAGGGCTGGGGAGACAGCTGTCAGTACAGTGCCTGACGTGCAAGGGACCTGAGTTTGCATCCTCAACTCCTACAAAAAAAGGCAAGCATGG
>NW_008351958.1:1228271-1238659 GCF_000622305.1 Nannospalax galili | reverse complement strand
TTTTTTTAATTAATGAGATTAGAAAACATTGTATACATGTATGAAATTCACAAAGGAAAAATAAAAATATGTTAAAAATAAACAAATGATCATTCTCTGTTGGTGGAATTGCAAATTGTTGCAATTACTGTGGAAATCAGTGTGAAGAAGTCTGTAAAAACTGAAAATAGATCTACCATATGATCAGGTCATAGCACTCCTTGGCATGTGCCCAATCAAAGAACTCATCCTGCTGTAGAGATACTTGCACCTCCATGTTTGCTGCTCTTTTCACAATATCTAAGAAATGGAAACAACCTAAATGTCCCTCATCTGATGAATGGATAATGAAAATGGGGTACATTCACACCATGGAATTCTACTCAGTGGTAAAGAAAAACAAAATCATGAAATTTTCAGGAAAATGGATGGAACTAGAAACTGTTATACTAAGTGAGTTAACACAGACTCAGAAAAACAAACAATATACATTCTCTCTCTTTTGTGGATCTTAGCTCCAAATCTTTAGATACAAGTATACCTCTTGCCAGGCATGGTAGCATGCGCCTTTAATCCCAGCATTCAGGAGGCAGAGACAGGTGAATCTCTGTAAGTTCAAGGCAAGACTGGTCTACATAGCGAGCTCCAGGCCAGCTGGGGTTACAGGGAGACCCTGTTTCATAAAAAGACCAAAAAAAAAAAAAAAAAACCAATTATACCTCTCAATGCTCACCAAAGAAGCTTTTTTTTTGCAACAGATGGAGACTATTACAGAGTTCCACAACTAGCCAAACACAGAGAATAAGTGTCTGTGAGATGCCTGGCCGTGACACATCTACAATGCAACCTCTACACCTAAGGCTCAGGGAACATAGCAGAACAGGGGGCAGAGAGAATATTAATGCATCTCTCCACTCTCATCAGTGAAGCTCCCTCATGCAACAGATGGTGATTAACACAGAAGACCACAACTGGCCAAAATGTAGAGAATGAGACTTCATCCTATATTAAACCTCTGCCACCCAGGGCTCAGGGACCATTGTGGAAGAGGGGGCTGAAAGATCATATGGGTCAAGGGTGGTGGATGACCACAGGAATCAGAGTTTTCCAGGCTTCTGGGAACTTGCTCATGTGAACTTACAGCAATGGTCACAGCATGTAGAAGACCCGTGCAAACTCAGACAGAAAAAAAAAAAAATAGTGGTGGGGAAATGGGTAAGAAGCCCAAGACTTAGTTTAGGATCTTTTGGCAACTGATCACTTCTGGGTGATCAGTTGGTCTTCTTTAAGGCAGTAACACTAGATAGGTTCACCAGGGTTCAGTGGATTGACTTACACAGTGGGACATGGGAACACAAACTTAACTCAATAGGCCTTAGTATATGTGACACAATAGATGAAATATGGTAGGGAGGGGGGCTAAGAGGGGTACAGATAAAGGAAAGGGTCTAAAATGATTAATATGTATTATATGAAATGCACAAAAATGCAATAAAAAATGAAATATATTCATATATGCGATCATAGAAAAGCATTATATGAAAAAAAAGAATCACCATATTGATATAATCAGGCCATCTCTGTTTTTCTGTTCAGTTATTTAATTCTAATGTCAATACACAGTGCCCTGTGCTATAAAGTCCAAGGCTAAGTTTTTCTCTCTGCATTTCATCCCTAACAAAAAAGAAACCAATCCATTTCTTTCCAAATCTTGACAGTACCCTAGCATATTCCTCTACTACCTGGCTGATTTCTTCTAAATCCCATTGGCCCTATAAAATCAATTTATATTGAAAGCCATTTTCTAAATGTGTATTTCTGACTACACTATATTTTCCTTGCTTAAGTCATTTTGATAATTTTGCATTTAAGGCCTCTCAGAAAGACAAGGAGAGCTACGTGGCCAAACATCACATTTCGTGAACAGCCGCCAGTTAGAGTTTAGCCTTACCTCCAAATGCAAGTATACACACAGTGACAGACACTTAGGGACAGGATTAAGAGAAGCGGCTCACTGTTTAACTCTAAACTAGTGTCCACTTTGAATTAATAGCACTGCTACATGCACTATAAACAGGTTTTTTTGTATGTGTGTGTGAATTCTGTAATTATCCCGGAAATCACATACCTAAACTAAACTGTTCTCCTAAGTATGAAGAGTGTTGACATTATAGTCCTAGTTGTGGGCTGGTAAGGGCTCTTCTTTCTTTATGGTCTCCTCACCCTCCTTTCTCCTTTCTGCCTCTCCCTTATCTCTTCTCCTCCCCTTAACCCCCTAATCTATCAGGACCCATGTCCTAAACTTCTTGCAACACCTTAGAAGTCTCTTTTCATGAACTTAGATAATGAAATTGCTTAGGATGGCCCACAAGACCCTGATTGCTCTAGTTCCTGCCTAACTCAGTGACCTCTTTTTTTTTTTTTTTTTCAATCACACTCATTGCTTAGCAACTGTGACAATTTTTCTGCCTTTCAAAGAGGGTGAGAGGCAGGAATCTAGCTTCATACAATTCATGCTCCCTCATGCCCCAGGATACTCACATTCACTCTGCCTCTCTCTGGCATAGCCTTTCCTTCCCTGGTTTCCTGACTCCTTTTCAGTGATATCTCCTGGGCACCCTTCTGCTCCCAGCTGGAAGCCATTGCCTTCTGCAAAGCCTCCCTTGTCCAGAGAAGGATGAGTTGGAGGTTTTTAAAAAAGTGTCAGGGGCCTGGAGAGATGACTCAGTGGTTAGGAGTATGTACTGCTCAACCAGAGGACCTGAATTCAATTCCCAGCATCCACATAAGGTGGCTCACAAAGCTTGTGACTTCCTGTAACTCCAGTTCCAGGGCGATCTGATGCCTCTGACTTCCTTTGACACTCACACTCATCACTCACATGCACAGACATACACAGAGACACTGACACATGCACATAATCAAAAATAATAAAAATAAATCTTTTTAAAAAGTGTCAGATTTCCTCTCCTAACACACTTTCAATGCCGTGCTTCCTACCTCAGCCATAATTTTTCTTATATTTACATGATTCTTAACTTAATATCTGACTTACCACCAGATGTTAGTTATAAGTATGGAAATATTTTTGATGTGGGGAAGGGGACAATGTATATGCAAACAAGCACTTCCTCTTTGCCCACACAGTTGACTGGCATTTATTAGATATATAATATTTGCTTAATGAATTAATTTTTAAAAATTATATCATGTTATTTATTTTTAAAATTTGAACAGATATTAAATATAATCTGTGTTTTAAAATATAATTGTATTCAAAGCCTACCCAGAACTGGCACATATTTATTTAAAACAAGACCAAAAAATTATTCAAAAATTAAATAATCTACCAAAATAGTGGGACAAATGTATCTCTTTTACTAGGGACTTTGAGTCTGAAATGCAAAACCCTGACCTCAGGTTGGAAGTAAAAAAAAAAAAGGGTTAGTGGTTTAAGAGACAAAGCGGGGTTTTAAGCCACAAGCAGAAAGACTGAGCCATAATATTCAGTTGACATAATGTTCCACATTCTTTAAGTCTCTGCACTACACAAATGAAGCGGGAGGATTATCACTTCCCAGCAATCCAGACCCAGCAATCTAGACACATCTCCCATATTCATGAGGACAGAGGCTGAAGGAAGAAGGCTCTTCCGCACTGCACTCAATCAACATAGTGAATCAGTGGAATAGATACCCGTAAAAACAAAATCATACATACACACACACATGGCGGGGGGGTGTGGGGCACAAAATGCAACTCCTTCATGTAAAGGAGAACACAATATTTCTAGACATTTGGGCAAATATAATGTGAAAGAAAGGTTTTAAGGCAGAGAGAGTTAGTTACCTGTCTCATGTGACAAAATACCTAGCAAAAGAAGCTTTAAGAAAGGAAGGGTTGTTTGGTCTCACAAGTTGAGGCTGTAGTCCATCATGGCTTGAAAGGCATGGTGACAGGAGTGTGAGGCAGCTGGTCACATTGCCTCTGCCATTAGGAAGCAGAGAGATGAATACTGCTACTCTCCTTGCTTTCTCCCTTTGACTCAGTCTAAGGTCCCAGTCCATGAAATGGTCATGCTCACATTCAGGATGAGTCTTCCCTCCTCACTTAAACCTTTCTAGAAATGTCCTCAAAGACACACCAAGAATTATGTTTCCATGGTGATTTCTAACTCAGTAAAGTTGGCAATCAAGATTAAACCATCACAAAACTTAAAGTACAAAGGTCAAAATCAACCTAATTTGAAGTAACAATATCTAACACTTGAGTTTTATTCTAATTGCTTTGTCAAAGTGTCTCATTTAAATCACACCATAGGACCTTAGTAGACTGCCTGAGAGTGCCTGGATCCGGCCTCTGCCTGGTGATGAGCTTCCCCAAATCACCCAGTCCCCAACCCCCTAATCGGGACCATATGAGGCCCCTTCCACTTCACCAAGGCTAGACCTCTCTTCCCTACAGTAGGGGCTGAGACCCTAGCAGACAGCCTGAGAGAACCTAAATCAGGCCTCCCCTTAGGCAACTTCCCAAACTGTGCTGTGAGTGCCCGCTAGTAGGGGTTCAGACATTAGAAGGAAGCCTGAGTGAACCTGACTGGATCCTGACTTGGGCCTCTGTGGGAACTCCTGAGTAGCTGATCTGAAGCCATTTGTTCTCTCCAAAATAAAATCTGAGAGAACCTGAAACCTAGACCAACCAGCTTTACATACACAATAAGAAAAGAACCAAGGCACACCAATAATACAAACAGAAGCAGACTTCAACTCAACAAAAGAAGGTTTGAGTTTCATGCCAGACTCACAAACAATGAAAGAAATCCCCATGCCAAAGTCAGGGAAATAACAAATAACAGGGAAAACCAAAATAGCATGTTCCCACTGAATTCTACCAGTCCTATAAAAGACCTCTACAAGGAGACCCCCTAGAGACAACCCAGGACACAGAATTTAAAAGAACAATCATAAATATGATCAAGGAATTCAATGAATTTAAAGAACACACAAACGAACAAGACAAAGAACTAAAAGAAGATAGGGATAAACTTCTGCCTGAATTCACAAAAGAGAAACATTGAAGAAAACTCAGGCTGAAATGAAGAAGGAAGTAGAAAACCCAATAAGCCAATTTGAAACAACAGGAGAAAGCCTCACTGCTAGAATGAATGAAATGGAAAACAGAATATTAACACTGGAGGATAAGGTTAAAGAATTATACCTCTCCAAGCAAAGATTATAAAAATTTTTCTTAAAACACAGGAATTGAATATGCAGGAGATGTGGGACGCCATGAAAAGACCAAATCTACAGATCATAGGCATAGAGGAAGGAGAAGAATTTCAGGTTAACAACACTGACCAGATCTTAGGATTATAGATGAAAACTTCCCAAAATTAAGGAAAGATATCCCCATACAAATACAAGAAGCACATAGAACACCACAGAGATAGGACCAGAAAAGAAACTCCCCATGCCGTATCATAGTAAAAACAGTGAATGTACAGAACAAAGAGAGAATGCTGAAAGTGCAAAAGAAAAACAAGTCACATATAAAGGAAAACCCATCAGAATTACAGCTGACTTATCAATGCAAACTGGGAAAGTCAGAAAATCCTAGACCAAAGTATTCCCATTCTAACTGACCACAGATGCCAACCCAGATTACTTTACCCAGAAAAAATGTCAACTATAGTTAAATCACACCATAGTCCTTTGAGGCAATACTACACAGCTCTGTTTAAATCTCTGTCCTAGTTTGTTTCTCCATTGCTGTGACAAAACACTCTGACCACTACCAACTTGGGGAGGAAAGGGTTTATTCAGCTTACATCACAGTTCATCACTGAGAAAGCCCAAGGAAGGAACTCAGGGCAGGAACCTGGAGGCAGGAGCTGAAGCCTGGAGCATAGGCCATGGAGGATTGCTGCTTACTGGCTTGCTCCCCTGGCCTCCTCTCAGCCTGCTTTCTTATGTGACCCAGGCCCACCTGCCCAGGGGTAGCACCACCCACAGTGGGCTGGGCCCTCCCACATCACTCATCAAGAAGATACCCTTCAGACATGGCCACAGGCCAGTCCAATAGAGGTAATTCCCCAATTGAGGCTCTCTCCACCCAGGTGTGTCAAGTTGACAGTAAAACTCTCCAGCACACAGCTGAAAACACGTGAGATTCAGAGTACTTGACCAGTTATACAAGACTATGCAACTTCACTGCATCCATCTGAGGAGTTTGTTCTCATCAACAAAAGAACTCTTTAGTTTTCTGATGTTCTGGACCATGCAAAATTCCCAGAACTTGGTTAAGACATTTATGAATAAGAAAGAGAAAAGAAGTAAAAATAAAACCATGGGGGCTGGAAAAATGACTCAGAAGTTAAAAGCCCTGGCCACTCTTGCAGAGGACCCGGGGTCTGTTTCCCAGAACCCACATGGTGGCTAACAACCATCCATAACTCCAGTTCCAGGGGATCTGACACCCTCTTTTGACCTCCATAGGTTCTGCATGATATGGGTGCACATACATTCATGCAAGCAATACACTCATAAATTTTTTTAATAATAAGTAATATATTTTTTGTATTTTATTATTTTTATTATACATGTATGTGTATATTACCTGCATGTAGGTAAGTGTACCTGTGTCATGCAATGCCTGTGGAGGACAGAAGAGGCCATTGGATCCCCTGGAACTGGAGTTACAGACAGTTGTTAGCAGCCATATGGGTGCTGGGATTTGAACCCGGGTCTTCTGCAAGAATAGTCAGTGCTCTTAACTGCTGAGCTATCTCTCTAGCCCAATAAAACATATTTTAAAAGCACGGCAATGACCCATCAGGTAAAAGCACTTGCTATGAAAGCTTGACAACTGAGTTAGAGCCCCCAGAGTCCATGTAAAAAGCAGGATGTGGTGGTACACATCTGTAATCCCAGCATTCCTACATTGAGAAAAGTGGCTGACAAAGAATGAAGGAGAAGCTCATGGGCCAACTAGCCTGAGGTTCCCAGTAGTGCCGGAAACCATAAGAGAGACTGCCTTAGCAAGGAGGAAGGTAAGAACCAACTCCCGAGAGTTATCCTCTGACCTCCAAACACATGCCGTGGTGCACGTATACACACACACACAGAGACACACACACATACACACACACACTATTTTTTTAAGTAAAAATAAAGCAGAGTTATGGGAATGAGTAGGGTGACTAAGTTATACAACTGTCAAGAGATGACTTAAGCAGGAAGAGGAGGAGGAACCAAGGGAGAAAAACTTAATATTTTAAATAGGAAAGGATTTGAATTTCAATCACTAGATGGCCCTAGCAAGGCTGCAGTGGCTACATTATAAACAGTGGGAATTCATTTGTCTTAGGGCTGCAACTGCAAGGTCAAGGTCAAGGTCAAGAGCCAGCATGGTCAGGCTCTCGTCATAGTCTGTATAGTCTGCATAGTCTGCAACTTCTCTTGCTACAGGGTGGAAAGAGTCAGCTAGTTCTCTGACCTCTTAGACACTAATTCATTTTGCTTCCAACCTTGTGACCTTATTACCTCCCAAAGGCCTCATCTCCAAATAAATCCACATGGGGATTGTACTTTGAACATAGGAAGCTGGAGTGAGACAAACAGTCAGCAGCTGGGGCAACTTTTAAAGACTTTAGAGATATGAGATGATAAAAATGCAAATGACAAATATTGCTTCAAAAGAAGAGGATATAAAATACCAAATAATTATAGAATAATAGCTACCAGCAAGCTAGAGTTTATTAAGCATTAGATATTATCCTAATAACTATACTAATCAGTTTATTTAATCTTTAAAATTTCCCTGTAAGATGAGTACTGTTGTGTTGTACTAGTGAATGTGATTTCATACAGCAAATTATATGCGTATATATCAACATTAAAAGCTAGGATCCACACGTGAGAGGTAGCATACAGTGTTTTTCTTTCTAGTCTGTGTTATCTCACTTAATATAATACTTCCCAGATCCATCCATGTTCCTGAAAATTTCGTAATGTCATATTTACAGCTGAATAAAATATCATTGAGTATGTATGACACATATCCATTATCCATGCATTGCTGATAGACATCTAGGCTGGTTCTATTTCCTTGCTATTGTGAATAATACATCTATAAACATAGATGGGCAAGTATCTTTGTGGTAAGCTATAGACTTCTTTCGGTATAGGCCAAGGTGTGATACAGATGGGTCATATGGTAGTTAAATTTTTAATTTATTGAGAAGCTTCCATATTGATTTCTACTATGTATGCACTTTACACACCCATCATCAGCAAATAAAGAGAGCCAGCACTTCTTGAAGAAATGGCTGAGCCCAGGGTGGCAAGAAAAGTACAGGGTGAGCCTGAACTATCCCTTGGCACTAGCCAGTAAGGTTCTTTAAAAGTATGGTGAAAGTATGTTGAAAGGATAGAGAAGTCAGTTTGAAGGGAGCACCTTAGGACCAAATCTGGGATGATGTGAGTGCCAAAATAACAATAACAGATGACTAAACACTGAATAGAAACAAGTCTATATAAATCTAAATAAGTGTATGAATATTCTTATGGGGAGGAAAGGAAGTATTGCATACAGTGTAATGCCAACACTAAATGAAGACGGAATGATGGAATTGAGAAAAGGACCATTAAGAACAATCATAAGTGTATTGGTCACTTTTCTGTTGCTGTGATAGAAGCACCATGACCAAGGGAACTTATAAAAGGAAGAATTTATTTAGCTTATGTTTTCGAAGGGGCAAGAGTCCATCACGGCAAGGAGGCATGGCAGCAGAGATGGCTGGAGTAGGAGCAGAAGCTAAGCTCTCACATCTTTAAGCAGGCACAGGAAGCAGAGAGCCACTGGAGATCCAGCAAGGCTAAAGAACTCTCTAAGCCTGCTAAGTGACATCCATCTTCCAGCATGTCCACACCTCCTAAAACCTCCCAAAATAGCACCACCAACTGGGAACAAAATGTCCAAGTACTTGGAGCCTGTGGGGGACATTTTCATTCACACCATCACATACATCAAACAGAAGGTACATAAAAATCAGATAATTTTTTATTGAAGTATTCAAACAAGCCAAAATATTTTTAACTCTGTCCTTATTAAAAACACAGAAATGATTCAATCCTTTCTTTTCCGAGTTGGAAATTAAAGGTCTAGAAAATAAAGATGGAATTCTGGAATGTATAACTACAGGACATTGACTATAAATGTGAATTTTTCCTTTGAAATATCTGAGCGTGAGCTATATGTGTTAGTAAATGCCTGCAATCTAGCTCTAGGGAGACAGAGGCAGGAGGATCATGAGTTCAGTATCATCCTCTGCTACATAGTGAGTTTAAGGCCAGGGTAGATTACATGAGACCCTGTCTCCAAAGTAGAAAAGAAGGGTGTAGGGATGCAGACATTGGGAAGAATGCTTGCCTAGCATGTACAAATCTGGGTATGAAACTCAGTACCACATAAACCAGTGGGTCACACTCCTATAATCCCAGCCCTCAAGAAGGAGGGAGGAATGTCAGGAGTTCAAGGTCATCCATGAAGGGCCAGCCTTGCCTACCCACCTATCTCAAAATAAACAAATAATGATGTGTTTTAGCCACTGCTGTGAATTTAGACACAACGTTTTAACTCACACACACAAAAAAACCACTTTTCACTTTTCACTATTAATCTTCCAGTCAGAAATAACTACTCCTTTGATACTTTGTCTCTCAAATTTGCAAGGGACTGAAATAACACATAGATCAACTTGAAAACATATTTGAAATCAAAATGGGTCCCAAAGATGTTGTTGTAAACATTGTAAATTTCTCCCTAGTCTTCTTTCTAAGCCAACTAATTCTTAGGCAGGATAAATCTTATCTTCTCTCCAGCAGTCTCTTTGAGGATGCACAGGCCTCCCTGGCATATTAGGGGACAGGTGTGTCTTTACTCTTGGAAGATGATGAACTGCCATTTTATGAGCCTAAGAAAAAGTGTAAGGATGGAACCAATATAACATATAGAAAAGTAAAGATACAGAAGAACCCATGTCCAATAACATTGTTTAGCCACGGAACTAACCAACCCTGAAGATTGCTTCATTTTAGGATCTATCACAAAGAAATGATGATTGTTTAAATCAATTGTTTAAAAATGTCCAAATCAATCTGGGGATGAGTTTTCTACTCTAGCCAAAAGTATCCTAATCTATGAACATCAGTGAAAGTAGATATATAGCCAGGCATGGTAGCACATGCCTTTAATCCCAGTACTTGGGAGGCAGAGGCAGGTGGATCTCTGTGAGTTCCAGGCCAGTTTGGGCTTCAGAGAGACTCTGTCTCAAAAAGACCAAAGGAAGATTGGAAGGAAGGAAGGAAGGAAGGAAGGAAGGAAGGAAGGAAGGAAGGGAGGGAGGGAGG
>NW_008351958.1:1218831-1228182 GCF_000622305.1 Nannospalax galili | reverse complement strand
TCTTGTGGAAAGAATTAATCTTAAAATAAGCCTCATAGTACTTATAGTTTCCATAACTAACCAGTGTCTGGAAAGCCACCATACCTCACAAGTAGGTTTTGTAAGAGTCCAGGGTTATCCTAAAAGTTTATCACTGGACCCAGGGAGCAGAAGATAAAGAAGAAAAAGAATATAGCCAACCAACCAAATCTCCAGATTTCTTATTTGAAGATTTATTTTTCATTTGTGTGTGTGTGTGTGTGTGTGTGTGCGTGCGTGTGTGTGTGTGTGCATGTGTACACACACCATGTGTATGTGAGTGCCCATTGAGTCCAGAAGAGGGTGTCAGAACCTGGTGCTGGAGTTAGGGGTAGTTATGAGCTGCCTTATGTGCTACTGGGAAGGAATTCAGGTCCTCTTAACCATTGAGCCCCCAATTTCTTATTTAAATACAACAATGCATTGTGTTTCTAGTTTCATTCTTATCATTTAATGGTTCACATCCCAAAACATCCCTTAGCCAAGGCCAGAAGGTAAAGATAGTAATGATACCTGCCGAGGTTACTGCTAAAGGCAGTGGACACTAGACTCAGGGACCACATCCTAGTTGCCATGTGTGACCTTTTGGGTGGGGCACACAAAATGCTGAACTGGATGATCAGGTGGAATGGAGGGATGAGATAGCAGCTGAAAGATGGTGTAAATGGGCTCCTACCCAACCAAGGCTATTGGGTTTCTCAGAAAGGGTATGTGACTCCACTGGATATCCATTGCCATAGGGCTTTGTCTGGTGGCAGATTCCACATAGTGGTGTTGCCATCTGCTGGCAGCTTTCGTCTCAGGGATGGCACAATCCCAAAGACACAATCTCATTCAACAAGCTGTGGTTCCTTTTTAATTGTGAAAATTATACTGTTTTCAGTCCATTAGACAGATAGAAAATTCTCCTGAAGGAGTGGGGCAAAGTATCTTTAAAATATCAAAAAAAGACAAATGGAATGGATGAGAAACATATTTCTTAAGAACTTCAATTTCTGCCCAAATATTTTACTAAAATCATGCAGATAAAATTGTTTCTGTACCCAAATAAGTATGAGCACAATTTTACAAATGACATGGTGATTCCAGTATTTAGCAAAAATACACAGAAATGTACTGTAGTGGCTTAGCTGAGCACACATATAAGAACCAAATTATAAAGTCTCCTGTGAGACACCTAGCCTCTTGGGGAATATGCTTCCCATGTGGCATATAGGAAGACATGCCAGCCTCTAGACCAAAGGTAAGATTCAGGAGGTCAAATTTCCCTTTGTACTCACAGTCACTGGAAACGTATTTGTTTTATAATGTAGCTGCAATTGTACAGGCAATGTTCAGTCATTCAGGATACAAACAATAAGGTCTAAAACATTGAAATTCTTCCCCTTTTTAATAGGATAGTATATACTTCCAAATAGTGTGAATGTTATAAATAAGGAATTAGCTGAGATTGTTTCAGCCACATTTCATTTATCAACCCAATATTCTTCCTACAGTTCAGGATCTTTGTATCAGAAAATAGCCCCTCAGAACAGGCCAGCACAGGAGATATAGGGGCTCAGCAGTTAAGAACACTGACTGTTTTTGCAGAAGACCCATGTTCGAATCCCAGCACCCACACGGCAGCTAACAACTGTCGGTAACTCTAGTTCCAGGGGATCCAACAGTCTCTTCTGTCTTCCACGGGCATTGCACAACATGGGTGCACTTACCTACATGCAGGCAATACACACATACACATAAAATAAAAATAATAACTAAAAATATTTTTTTAAAAACTTAAAAGGACAGGCAAAAACACCAGTGAGCTGAAAACACAATCTATAAGTGAAGGTTAAAGGGTTTGTTGTCGCACAGTGTTCAGTCAAGAGCAAGGCATGTTCTTAAGGACACGTATTCAAAAACGTCTCACTGAAAACAAACCCTGATGGGTTATCCTCTGCTTTGCAGAGGACATAATGACACAAACTAAAACCACAGGGAAAGCAGCAAGGTACAGAAGAAATAACCACAGTAGAAAGTTGGAAGACCCACTCTGCCTCCAAGCCTCTGACCTCGGACATCAGAGACAATATGGAACCTCTTCTGACTCCCAGGTTTGGCTCGCTTTGTTGACTGAACTCATGGATTTGGACCAATTACTTAACATGGTTGAACCCCAGTTTTCTACGTCTTGATGTAGGGATAATGAATGGTGTATATCTGACAGGGCTCTTATAAGGCTAGGAAACTGAACTAACGATGCCAGGAATGCACTTAACAGAATGCCTGACACATCGTAAGGATTCAGTAACAGCTCATGAGTCTTGTCTGTAAAACCAAGGATAATAACACCTCCCCAAGTAAACGACATCACAAAATACATTCAGTACATAAAGTACTGACCTACATTCTCTCTGCCTTCTCTGAGCCTCACCTTGACCATCTATGGAAACAGTAAAATCGTACTACACACAGGGGTTGAAGGAATAAAGAGATAATGATTATAAAATTGTTCTGCTGGATAGGGCACACAGTAAGGGCCCATTACATCTGTTATCATTATTACTATTTAGGAAAAAATTCAACGATCATCTTTTGAGAAACACTAACTACAGTCATGTTAAAACTAAATGAGATGGTCTCTAGCAGCTTTTGTTTTGTAACATGTCTGAACTCTTGTCTCGGTAATGATATTCAAGATTTCAAGCCCTAACTGTGAAGGTGACTTTTAATAACACTGAGGGATCATTATCATTTAAACAACCAATACTGTTAAAAAGCTCAAAATAATTCATTCAACACCAGTGTTGGTTGATCATTGTTTTCATCATCCTTAACATGTACTGTTGCTAATTAGCTCAGTGTTGAAACAGAGAAAGACCCTACCTCCTCCACAGCCTGTCCAGAGACCCTAAGAAAACCCTGCTTCTCTCTCAGTTTACAAGTGCCAGTAAAATTCAACGGTAACCATAACTCAACAATTCAATAGGTGTCCTTGTTGCCTTTAAACCAAAGTTGAGACCAGCACCGTCAGGACATGGCTAACTCGTGAGACTTGCCGGGTTTTACTCCCTCCTGTCTTTCAGTACTGTACTCCACATTGTCATTTCAGCCCAGTTTGCCAAAGTTTGGTTCCCCGACCCATCTCCAGAGCAGCCTCCTGTTCTATAAGACTACAATGGTCTCTGTCTCATTTCTTCAGCTCGCCACTCTCTACACTGATAGCCTGACAGGCAAACCCCCAGCAATGTGGCAGAATGTGTTTATAGGATTACTTTCCCTATGCTTACATTGCCCTGTTGGAAACTACGCCTTAAACCTCAAAGGCTGTGGCCAGCCATTAATTCAACAAGCATTTACTGAGCACTTGCCGTTTTCTATGCATTATACCCCATTGGTGTTGCATAGGTGAGATGTGGACTTGGACTCAAGGATTCACAGTCTAACTGGAAACAAATATGTACATAAATAATCACAGTAAGAGGAATTACAGGTATGTACATGAAACCACAGCAGAAAGTGACCAGGGCCCACCGAGGCTCAGTGACCTACTCTAACTCATAGAGAAAGCAGTGAGAGGATTGTGATTTTTGAGCCTAGATATTCTGGCTCCAGAGCCTGCAGTCTTGACCACTATATAGTTATGAAAGTTGTCCTTAATCAGTCCAATTATTTTGAAATAAAAATCAGAAAATAATTTAGAAAGTTTGGTTTTATAAAATATTTCAGAATCCTGTATCGAATCAGTAGGAGGGAAACATGACATATATTGAGGGATCGATTAGCCTTCATAATGTATCCCTACTGTCTGGCACAGTGCCGGACACAGCATAGCACCTACCAATGCTTATTTTACAAATGAAAGAATAGTTATAAAACTGAATGCACACCTATATCCAAAAGATATGAAACATACATCCATTAAAATATTAGTACACATTTTTGATTGGCTCTAATGCCTGCTTCTAGGGGTAGAGCACACATCTGGTGCTGTAGACCCAGCCAACCCCCTGTGGCAGGGGAGAATATGGGCCCCAGTGGGAAGTCACTGCAATTGCTTTGTTAGATAAAAATGACGCACCTGCTAAAGTACCGAACAAGCATTTGTGCTGACACCCATAGGTTAAGTTATAGCAGTCACTGTTTAGATGTTCTTGCTTCTTGCTGTGTGTGTTTGTACATTAGATGAATCTCACTCAAACTGGCCAACAGCCCATGGAAAACAGATGATGCAGAGACTTGAAAGTTCAGTGCCTTGCCACAACAGGAGGAAGATCATCCCACACCTACCACTCCCTCCAAGGCTCAGGGATTTTTGCAGAAGTTGGTGGAAAGAAGGGGTGGAGTGTTAACTGGAAGTGTCCTCTGACCACTGTGCTATAGTCACACCTCCTTCCCATGCTCATCAAGGAGTCGAGGAGGGAGTCAGTTACCCCTCCCACCCAATCATTAGATCTTAGCTGCATGTGGGAGGAGGGTCAAAGGATATATAAGCCGAGAACACCAAGAGGCACCTCTCTCACAATTTTGTACAGCTGTCTTCACAGCGCAACCATAAATATGAGGTGCCCGCTTTCCTGTAAATAAACCACTACCCTATGGTCTGTTGAGAAGAAAAGTAAAGGAAAGACAAGAAAAGAAAAGAAAGAAAAGAAAAGATTAAAATCAAAAAAGGCTAGGAACAAAAAAGAAAAGAAAGAAAAGAAAAAATTAGCCACCAGGTGAATGGTATAACTCAGTGATAAAGCACTTGCCCAGTATGTACAAAGTCCCAGGATAGATTCCCCGACTGGCTGGTTTTAACTGTCAACTTGATATCACCAGGGATGGTCTAGAGGAACTATCTAGACCAGCTGGTCTGTAGCAAAGATTTGATTGTTAATTGATGTGGGAAGACCCAGCCCATTGTAGGCAGCACCATTCCCTAAGCAGGGGGTCCTGAGCAATATAAAAGAAAACGAGCTGAGAGTGAGTCAGCCTGCCTGCTGCCTTGCTTGTCTGTGTTTATTTTTCCTCTGTTTTTGACTGCAGATTGTTGTGACTAACTGCTTGAGTTCTTCCCTCGACTTCCCTCAAGATGGACTGTAACCTGGAATTATAAGCCAAATAAATCCATTCTTCATTAAAATAAATAAATAATGAAATATTAGTACCAAATGCTCTATCAATATTTAATAAGAACTGAAATGACTCTAATATTCAACAACATGGATAACAGACTTTTTTAAAATGTGCTATATTGATAAACAAAAGGAACAAATTACCATTACAGGTGAAACCACTGATGAATCTAAAAAAAAAAAAAAATTCTTAGTAACAGAAGCCAGACACAGGACTGGAGAGATGGCTCAGCTGTTAAGAGCACTGGCTACTCTTGTAGAGGATATGCTTTGGTTCCCAGCACCCACACAGTAACTCACAACTGCCTATAACACTAGCTCCAGGGGATCCAACTCTCTCTATTGGCCGCCACAGGCATTGCACACATGTGATGAACTTACATTTATGCAGGCAAAACACTCATACACATAAAGAATAAATAAATAAACAAGTAAGTAAGTAAATAAATAAATAAGTCAGACACTAGAAGTTCATAAATAGGAAGTTCATAAACAGAGAAGTTCACTTGAAGTGGAGGAAAAGCTGTGAAGAAGAAACAGGGCAGTGTTACCTCTGGAGAAGCAGGGGTATGCTGAACCTTCTAGGATGACAGGTGGTTCTCTGTATCTTATGTTATGCACGTGTATTCCTGTCAAAACTCACCAATATTCACTTATGATATTTGCATTTTTTATGTGAAAAACACACATTTAACTTCACTTATGTATTATAGGCCTATGGTTCTTGATCAAAAATTAAATAATTACTCACTTTGTTCCAAATAGCTAACTGGTTGAAAAAGAAAAGAAACCCTCTTTCTTTTCTTAGTAGAATGGATTGCATTTGAATTAGATGTGTGTCCAGTTTCTTTTTCCCTTTGGAAAAAAAGACTAGCTTACGCATTTAAATTTTCTCCTACAAATGTCATTTTGGGAAAATATTATTTTCTAAGCCATGACTTCTCTGAAAGACCCTAGGCCTCTAGATCAGAAGCAGCAAGCGTTTTCCTGATTAGGCCACAGCTCCTCCTTGTGGTTGATGGAAGGAAAACCTTTAAATTCCTAGCATTAACCAAAATACAAGTAATCATAAGGTGCTCCTGAGGTTGAAAACACTGACAGGAACCTGTTTTAACGCCATATGTACATCCTTAATCATTCACCTGACCAACAAGTGCATCTCAGTGACTCTATGGCAGTACTGGGGAGAATTCAAGGTTGCAACTATTACTGTTAAAATCCTTCTTGAATCTGGAGTGAAATAGCCTGTAAGCTTTATTTACTCACATTGAGTTCTGAGCAACAATTTGAAACACAGCAGGTTTACATCATATGATGGAAAGATAAGGATTCTGCTACGTTGTGTAACAGGTCTTATCTTTTGCAACGTAATTCTCATCAACAGTTGAAATGAATGCAGAGAATTCTGCACACCTCCTTCAAATAGTTAAAATCCAAGGTGACCAAACTGTTATAAAAAAAAAAAAATGGGCATTTCAACATTAGATAGGTAACAAAATTGACTTTTAAGTAAGAAACCTACTCAGGAATTTAAACACTATGAAATGTAATTGGTACAAGATATAGGCCTTACGTGAAATATTTTCAGAAACATAATGGCTAAGGGATGGAAATTGCAGGTGAGCAGCAGTGTGTGAAGAATGACTCATGTGGAAGCTGAACCAGCAGAAGCTGACGTGAGCTCAGACTACATTAAAATAAGCATCCTAAATGTCCCTCACTAGAAAGCATAAATATTAGTGTAATTACTACAAGGGGACAGCAGGCAGCAGCAAGAGTGAATAAGCTAATGCTTTCCACAGCTGCACAGCACATCTCACCCATGATGTGCAAATTAATACACATAACATTTACATAAAAGGCCAAAAATTTTGGTGCAAAATCATGCAATATGTTGCCTTGAAATACCTAAGTACACGGTCTAATTAAAACACTGAGTCAGGCACAACCTGCCAATCTCTCTTCTGGTCCCCAGGAGCCCTTGGGGCCTCTTCCCGCCCCCATCTCCCTTTGCATCTCTGGGTGGCCAGCCACCAGCTGCCCAAGACCAGCATCTTACCCAGGCCCATCTCTTAGGCCAGTCCAACCCCTAAATTCTTAAGGACAACATCTTTCCTGGAGGAATCCAGAACTTAGGAGAAAGCCTGAGAGCATCTGATCCTCATCTGACTTGGGCCTCTGTGGGAACTCCTGAAGACAAAAGCAACCTGGCCACTCCAATATAAAATCAAAAGAGAGAACTGGAAGCTTAGATAAATCAGCTTTTCATGCCCAAAAACTAAACCACAAAGGTACATAAAGTTTACAAAAAGAAGCAGACCTAAACTTGAAGGCTTGAGTCTCACACAGGAATCAGAAACTACAAAAGAAATTCACATGTCCAAATCACAGAGGAAAAATAATAACATAAAAAACCAAAATAACGTATCCCCACCAATTACCAATAGTCCTCTAGAGGAGTACCAATAGTCCTCTAGAGGAGCACAATGAGAACCCCCTAGAGATAACACAGGACAGGGAACTCAAAAGAACAAGTATAAATATAATAAAAGAATTCAGTGAATTTAAAGAAAACACAAATCAAAGAACTGAAGGAAGATAGTGATAAACATCTAATGAATTCAGAAAAGAGGTAGAAATATTGAAGACTACTCAGGCTGAAATAAAGAAGGAAGTGAAACACTCAGTAAGCCAATTAGAAACGATTGGAGAAAGCCTCACCAACAGGATGAATGAAATGGAAAACAGATCAAGACTGGAAGATAAAGTGGACAAACTAGATCACTCAAGCAAAGATTGTGAAAAACTTAAAAAAGCACAAGAATGGAATATGCAGGAATTGTGTGACACCATAAAAGTACCAAACTTATGAATCATAGGCATACAGGAGGGAGAAGAATCACAAGATAACAGCATGCACCAGATCTTCAACAGAATCGTGGAAGAAATTTCCCCAAATTAAAGAAAGACATGCCCATACAAATAGAAGAAGCATATAGAACACCAAACAGACAGGACCAGAAAAGAAACTCTCCACGGCACATCATAGTAAAAACACTGAATGTACAAAAAGAGAGACAATACTGAAAGCTGCAAAGGAAAAACAACAAGTCACATATAAAAGAAAACCCATCAGGATTACAGCTTACTTTCAAGTGCAAACTATGAAAGCCAGAAAAGCCTGGAACAAAGTATTCCCAGTTTTAAACGACCATAGATGTCAACCCAGATTACTATACCAGCCAAAATGTCTATTATAGTCGAAGAGGACAGAAAAATCTTCCATGACATAAATAGGCTGAAGGAATTCATGTCCACAAAACCAGCCCTACAGAGAGTTCTGGAAACAATACAAAGAGCTGAAGAAAGGAATGACTATACCCAAGGGATTGAGGAAAGAAATTCAATGAAGGTATAACTGTGGAAAAGTTCAGCTACTTCATGAATGTAGAAAGAAATAAAAATGACAGGATTCAATACTCATCTTTCATTACTAACTTTAAATATCAATGGACTGAACTCCCCAATCAAAACATTCAGGCTAGTTGAATGGATTACCCATCTTTTTGTTGTCTGCAAGAAACTCATCTCACTTTTAAGGACAGGCACTACCTTAAGGTGAAAGGATGGGAAAAAAATATACCAAGTGAATAATACTAAGAAAAAAGCAGGTGTTGCAATTCTAATATCCTACAAAATACACTTTAAACTAAAACTAATCAGAAGAGATAAAGAGGGCCACTTCATTCTGATCAAAGGAACAATAAAACAAGAAGATATTACAACCATGAACATATATTCACCAAACTGTGGTGAACTCAACTTCATAAAAACAATACTACAGGACTTTAAGCCCCAGATTAATCCCAATTCATTAATAGTAGGGGACTTCAATACCCAACCGCCTCCATTAGACAGGTCAACAGACCTCTAGCCCAGTTAACCAAAAGAAAGAAAGAGCACCTCCATATCTATAAAATCAGAGATGAAAGGTGAAACATCACAACAGACACCAGAAAGATCCAGACAATTATAAGGGAATATTTTAAAAATCTATACACTACTAAATTTAAAAATCTAAAAGAAATGGATGGATATCTAAAATCAAGGGAACCATCAAAGTTAAACCAAGAAGAGATCAACATTTTAAACAGACCATTAACATATAAGGAAATCGAAACAGTAATACAAAGCCTCCTAACAACCTTAAGAGTAAAAATAAATCAGTTTA
>NW_008351958.1:1216739-1218705 GCF_000622305.1 Nannospalax galili | reverse complement strand
AAAGCTAGGTAAAGATACAACCATAAAAGAAAACTATAGACCCATATCCTTAATGAACATAGATGCAAAAATTCTCAACAAGGTACTTGCAAACTGCAAACAGACACACATCAAAAAGATCATTCACCATGATCAAGTCAGCTTTATCCCAGAGATGCAGGGAGCGTTCAATATACATAAGTCAATAAATGTCATAAATCATATAAATGGGCTCAAAGACAAGAACCACATGGTCATCCTAATAGATGCAGAGAAGGCCTTTGAAAAAAATTCAACATCCATTTATGTTCATAGTCCTAGAGGCAATTGGACTGGAGGGAACATACTTCAACATAATTAAAGCCATATATAACAAACCCACAGCCAACATCATTCTAAATGGAGAAAAACTGGAAGCATTCTCATTGAAATCAGGAATCAGACAAGGCTGTCCACTATCTCCACTTCTCTTTAACATAGTGCTTTAAACTCTTGCAAGAGCCATAAGACAAGAGCAGGAAATTAAAGGAGTAATAATTGGAAAAGAAGAGATCAAATTATCCCTTTTTTCAGATGATATGATATTATATCTAAGAGACACCAAAAATTCCACCAGAAAACTCCTATAAATTATTAAGACGTTCAGTAAAGTGGTAGGTTACAAAATTAACCTGCAAAAGTCT
Organism: Nannospalax galili; assembly: GCF_000622305.1. NCBI lineage: Eukaryota > Metazoa > Chordata > Mammalia > Rodentia > Spalacidae > Nannospalax > Nannospalax galili. The sequence goes on along the minus strand of NW_008351958.1, from coordinate 1,218,043 downwards.
GTAGCCTTTCTATATACCAACAACAAGCTATCAGAGAAAGAGCACATGGAAACACTCCCATTAACAATAGCTAACAAAAAATAAACTACCTCAGAATAAACCTGACCAAAGACATTAAAGATCTCTACAATGAAAATTTTAAATGACTAAAAAAAGAGATTGAGGAAGACATCGGAAGATAGAAGGACCTCCAATGCTCCTGGATTGGAAGAATTAATATTCTGAAAATGACCATCCTACCAAAAGCCATTTATAGATTCAATGCAATGCCAATCAAAATCCTCATGACATTTTTCACAGAATTGGAAAAAAAAACATCCTAAGATTCATAGGGAAGCACAAAAGACTTGGGATAGCCAAAGCAACCCTGAGAACTAAGAGCAATGCTGGGGGGGATTACTATACCAGATTTTAAGCTGTATTACAGAGCTATAGTCATAAAAATAACATGGTACTGGCACAAAAATAGACCCACAGACCAACGGAACAAAATTGAAGACCTAAATATGAGTACATGCAATTTCAGCCACCTGATATTTGACAAGGGGGCCAAGAACATTCACTGGAGAAAGACAGCATGTTCAGAAAATGGTGCTGGCAAAACTGGATCTCCACCTGTAGAAGAATGAAGCTAAACCCCTATTTTTCACCTTGGACAAAAGTCAATTCCAAATGGCTCAAAGACCTCAATGTAAAGGCTGAAACTCTGAAACTCTTAGAAGAAAATATTGTCAAAAACCTAAAAGATCTAGGTGTAGGAAAGGATTTTCTAAACCGGACATCAATTGCTCAGGAAACAAGGCCAAAAATCAACAAATGGGACCTCATTAAACTAAAAAGCTTCTGTACATCAAAGGAGGCAACCAGGGAAGTGAAGAGAAAAACCCACAGAATGGGAGAAAAATCTTCACCAGCTACACATCTGACAGAGGTTTAACATTCAGAATATATAACGAACTCATAAAACAGAGAATTAAGACAGGAAGTAACCCAATTAAAAGATGGGGTAAGGAGCTGAACAGAGAGTTTTCAAAAGAAGAAGATGGCTAAAAAGCATCTTTTAAAAATGTTCAGCATACTAATAATTAGGGAAATGCAAATTAAAACCACTTTAAGATTTCATCTTACCCCAGTCAGACTGACTAAAGATCAAGAGAAGAAATGATACCAAATGTTGGAGAGGATGTGCGGAAAGGGGAACACTCATCCACTGATGGTGGGGCTGCAAGCTTGTTCAACCCCTATGGAAAGCAGTGTGGAGAACTCTTAAAAAAACTACAAATGAACCTACCATTTGACCCAGT
>NW_008351958.1:1215847-1216579 GCF_000622305.1 Nannospalax galili | reverse complement strand
ATGAGTGGATAATGAAAATATGGTGCTTTTACTTAATGGAGTTCTACTCAGCAGTAAAGAAAGATGAAATCATGAAATTTGCAGGTAAATGGATGGAACTAGAAACTGTTATACTAAGTGAAGTAATTCAGACTCAGAAAAAAAAAATCGACTGTTCTCCCTCATATGTGGATGCTAGAACAAAATCCTGATAAGTGAGTATGTGTCCAGACATAACTACAGGAATCAGGATAATGGAACGCAACCAGGGAGGTAAAGGAAAAGAAAGAACCTGAAAAAGAAGAACAGTAGGAAACATGCATTAATAAGGGAGATATGGATTAAAAAATGGGTTAGTTTAAGGGAGTGGGGAGGGAAGAGTATAGAAGGAACCTAGGGGATAAAGGGAAAGAAGGAGCTCAAGAGAGGTAGGACCATAGGAGAAGGGTATTATTAAGGGAGAAAGGGGGGAAATAGGGGCACCTTGGGTGGGAAAACCATGATGGAGGGATGAGACAATGAGAGAGACAAATAATGCCTAGCTAGTTTTAAAAACCAGAGGGAACCATATTAGTCCAACAAACTACTGTCAAATTATACATACCAGATCAAGATATATATGGCTAGGTAAGGTTTATCTGAGAACAATTGGTCTTTGCCCAAGATTTATCTACATGATACACAATAATTAAAAATACCAGACTGGTGGAACTAACCTTCTTGGGTGTTTAACAGACATACTTTGAAGTCTAG
>NW_008351958.1:1215293-1215798 GCF_000622305.1 Nannospalax galili | reverse complement strand
CATCTCTCAAAATGTCCTGTAATTATGGTGGGTCACCTGTCCTCTTGATCAAGGAGACCGAGGAGACCCCACCAGACAGACTTGAACTCAGTGTCCAGTCTACAAAGAGGAGGTTCAACACAGAGGAATCATTTCCTCCATAGTTCCAAGCAAAGCCAACCATGGTCAAGCAAGACCTTTGACTTGTCTTCACATAGGTGGAACTGGTAAAAGAAAGGAGCCAGGGGCTCCTCCCAAGCCCATGTGACCCCTGAGGAACAGATCCTCAAATGGTCTTAGGAGTAAAAATAAATAGGTTTATCTGGGCCAATGTTATGGCCTTAAACACCCAAAAGGAAAGTATAACCAAAGATTAAAGGGGCCAATATAATTTTTTAAGAGTCCATATATATAGCTAAAGGCTACATAACAAACAACAACGCCAGATAGGAGATACCTTCTTTTGAGTTGTTGGCCAGCATGGCCCAGGGGACTCCCAGATAGTAACCCAGCATAGAATGGGGAG
>NW_008351958.1:1202798-1215014 GCF_000622305.1 Nannospalax galili | reverse complement strand
AAAGAGTAAAGTCAACAGTATGTTTCTTTAAGAGTTCAAGGGATTACACTTCCCAGACATTAAGTTTAAGTCTATATAAAATGTTATTTAACGTTTGGGTTGTTAGCCTTTGCCTTTAACAGCTGCACTATCCCTGGTTATGACTAGTAATAATCAGATACATACAGATGAGAGATGCATGCGCCAGCATCTCAGTGTTATTAGCAAAAAAAAATGATTTTTCCTGTAAGAAACAGTATATTTTAAAATGAAATGGAAATTTTTTTTTTGATCTTTTTGAAACAGGGTCTCCAGACTGGCCTTGAACTCACAGAGATCCACCTGCCTCTGCCTCCCAAGTGCTGGGATTCAAGGCATGCACCACCACACCCAGCAGAGATCTTTCTTAAAGGCTAAAAACTCACTCAATTTTATTTCTTACAGGACTTATACTGAATTCAATATTGTATAATTGTATTAATTTAACTGTGAACCTAAAAATTTTATAACCACTTTTGAAAGAGATGTATCTTTGCTCTGGAAACTGTTATTGAGTATGTTAAAGCTGTAATGAAATGCTTCTTCTAAAATTTTTTTTTAATATTTTTTAAAAAACAGAGACAAATATTAGGATATTTAGGGAAGAAAGTTCATTCTGGGGAGCTGAGGACTCTGCTGGGAGTCTATGCATATCCATTGCATTTTCTCTGCATATTTCCTTGTTTTATATATTACATAGCATTAAATTTCTGATTGAATTCAAGGAAATACGTTGTCAATAACAGTGAAAAGAAGCTGTTTTGCAGAAGACCCGGCTCGAATCCCAGCACCCACATGGCAGCTAACAACTGTCCGTAAGACCAGTCCCAGGGGATCCGACAGCCTCTCCTGACCTCCACAGGCATTGCACGACATGGGCGCACTTACCTACATGCAGGCAATACATGCATACACATAAAATAAAAATAGTAAATAAAATATTTTTTTAAAAAAAGGAAAAAAGAAAGGACGTTGTTAAAAGTCACCTGTTTTACTCTACTGATATTATATTTATTATTTATTATATATTCTATGTTCTTTGAGAAGGCCCCAAACATTCAAAGAATATGGAGAAAATGAATTATACTGAGAGCTGCGGTGCAGCTTCGTGGCAGAGCACTAGCATGCATGTGGTCCTAGGCTCAATCCCCATCACCACAAAAAGAAAGGAAAGTACACTGAGGGGAATAGACTTGATAAAGAGATTCAAAACTGTGTCGTATTAAAAATAGCACGAAGGTTGACACGTGTCTCCCTCAGTCACTTGCCACCATGATCTTCCTCTTTTTTTTTTTTTTTTTTTTTTTGAGACAGAGCCTCTCACTGAACCTAGAGCTCACCAGTTTGGCTAACTTTACTATCCATTGAGCTCCAGGAACCTTCCTCTCTTCAACCCACCCTTAGCAGTGTGGTGATAGACACAACACTTCACACAGCTTTTATGCAGGTGCTGGGGATCCAAACACAGGTCCTCATACTTACAGGGCAAGCATTTTACCAACTAAACCAACTGCCTGGCCCCCATTTGTGGGTTTTTAAAACTTTCTAATGTTTCTAATGTATAGGCAAAGTCAAAACCCACTGGAGCAAAAATTATTATACCATCTCCAAAATAATTCACATTTCTTATAATTTTTTATTTTTATTTATTTATTCATTTGTTTTTGGTCTTTTGAGCCATAGTCTCATTCTGTAGCCCAAGCTGGCTTGAAACTCATATGTAGCCCAGGTTGTCCTGGAACTCATGATGATCCTCCTGCCTCGGCTTCCTTACTGTCAGGATTAATTTTTTTTCCAGCTATCTAACAAATCTCAAACCCAAGAAAGTAATGTCTACAATTTTTGCCTTTTCTTTTGATACCTAAAATGTTTAGGGAAAGTAACGCACCCTGTGTAATGGTAATTCATAATTCAATGAGGATATGATGTAAATTTCCAATCTAATAAACAGATGATCAGCACCACGTAGGCAAGGCTGGTATCTGCCACTGTCATCTCTGTGACATCACCACTTCATTCACATGAGTTCTACAGAAATTAAGAAAGACGATGGCTACAAAGTATAATTCAGAGAAACCATGACTGGCTCTACTTGGTTAAATACTACTTTTTTTCTCTACCATTTCCAGATGAGGTTAGCTCATTACCCTGGGAAGAAAACATTTGATTAGCTGTCTCATCTCCCCAGGATCTATAAAACCTTTGGAAAAACTGCATATAAGTGTTTGAAAGAAGACATGATAAATTAATGAGGCTTGTTTCACTGAAAACTCATTTTTTAAAAGGATGATAGTATAGTTCCAGAGTTAGACTGTATTTTATTCACTTATTCATTCATTCCTTCAATAAGCACAGATTTAGCAAACTCCAGTGACAGACCCTGGTCCAGGCACCAGAGACTTAGCAGTGAAAAGACACGCTGTCTTTCCTTCATGAGACTTGCATCCTGCTGGAGGAAACGGACAGCAAACAAGTAGATTGTTGCAAGTCCCCATAGATTCTATTAAGCATTTAATATCAGATCCACTCCTTACTTTATTGGTTCTGTGATCCTAAGTTATTAACCTCTCAAACCCTCATTTGTAAAACAGAGATAGCAAGTGTGCTTTACTGTAAGGTTGCTTTAAGGGTTAAATGCAACCCTTAATAGGAGCTAACAGTGTTAATAATATTCCAGTGGTTACACAGCATTTTGACGTTGACATATACACTCACCTAATGCTAACACCCCCTTGCTACCTTTAAACTTCCTTTCATCCCATGCTCTCCTCAGCAGACTTCCCTTTAGTATTAGTGCCAGGTAAAGACTATTCCCCTCAGCCATCCTTATGTCATGGAAATTCAGTTCCTTTTCTACAAATCTTTTCTTCCGTTCCAAAAACGATTTGCATCGATCTTTGCCTCGCAGTTTCCATGTCTCTTTTCCTTTATTCTTTGCCAAAGCAGAAAAGAAGATCAGTGTCCAAATCATGCCCAACAGCGGCTGTTTGTAGAAATCTGAAGAGAGGAAGGACTTGATAACTAGGTCAACATGTCCTCATGCAGTCTGGAGCACGATGCAAACGTGATACTTGGCAAGACTGAGCTCACAGAGGAGTGAGGCAATATGTTCATTTGTAAAGAGGAAATTGCACGCAGGATACCTGCTTTCTAGATCAGTGAGGAGATGGCTATCAAGCTAAAGTAAACCTCTTAAAAGTTAATTTTTATGTGTAAGTCAAGCTGTGCAGAATGACCCTGGGTGGAATTGAGTTTATGGGAGAGGAACCGAGAAGTGCACTTACAGCTGCACAGACACAAAAGGAAAACGGCTTCCAGGATCACAGCAGGCGAGAAACATTTCAGCCATCCTGCACAAAGACGCATAGGATGCAGCAGGAAAGTACCCATACTCGCAACTTGGTCCTAGCAGTAAGGGCGGGCAATGTGGCCAGCTTCTCAAAAGTTGATCCATACCTATTAAATGCAGAAAACAATTATAATATCTACCTCATTTCCTGTTTTGAGAATGCAGATGATAATCATATGAAACAGGGCTTCTTAAAGTTTGTCCACTTGTGACCTGTTTTCATCCAAGAAATTTTTAGACATACAAATCAAATGCTTACTGACAACAAATCATGAAATATCTTATTATTCACATATTTTTACCATTTCTTAAAGGTAAAATCCAATTTTCATAATAATGAGATGGAAGTGTTTATTTTTACAAAAAGAATTAAATCTTGACTGAATAGCTAATACTGCAGGACACAGAACATCTTGAATGTTTTTCAGAGTTGATCAATATTTTGATTTTACAATCATCAATGCTAAGTATGCTCATTTGTATAACTACATAATGACAGAAATATGCTTAGGGCTACTTCATAAATCTTTAGAAATTCATTCCTAATCCCAAGGCACAATTCATTTAATGATTTTTACTGAAACTCAATCAGTAACTCAAACAACGATTTTAAAATCAAGCATGTTAATACAGTATAACCCTAACATATACTAATTTTATGCTTAAAAGCTGAGGAATCTTTAGAGTTTGTTTTCTCTAATTAAACCATTATGTTTCTATAAAAGCAGAAATTTTTGTGTGTAGAGTCACTGAAGTTCATAGCATGGAGTAGTCAGCATTTGTTGGTGCTGCATGGCGTGATGCATGGTGCAAAGTGTAAATTTTGAACATTCAGAATCAAGACTGCAGTGAAGTCATAGGACACAGCACAGACAAGTGCTGCCAGAGACTTCACATTGTTAGGTGTTTGATTCTGAATTTATTGTAGTTTGTGCACATTCTGAAACTTTTTACTGTTGCCAAATTTTTCCCAACCTTGCGTGAGTGGAAAAAGCTTGACACAAAGTATTCTCAGTGTAAATAATTATGAGATCTGAACACAGGTTTTATCTTGGAAAAAGGAGAGACGTATGTCACATTTGCCAGAATCAGCACGAACTATAACAATGCAGAGTCTACTGAAAGATGATTTGTAAAATAGGGATTAATAACATGGACTATGCATGTATAGTGAGAGGGAAAAGAAGCAAGATTAAAGGGAATTTTAAACAAGGGAGAGGTTTAAATATAAACATTTTAAATATAAATATTAGCTCAATCCTATTTCCTTTCTTCAATAGGAGAATGTCTGGAACAGCAAGCACTTAGAATCATAAAGCTCAAAGAAGCTAAGTTTTTTAAAAAGTTACAGGGGGAATAGGTATGTAGCTCAGTAACAGAAATGTTTGTTAGTATGAATAAGACCATGGACTTGATCCCCAGTGTAATAGGAAAAAAGCTATTCCGCATATGTGTAATTTTAAGAACCTCAAAGACCAGGTGGTAGGAGGAGCAAAGCATGGATGTGGACTTAGGGACCTGGATTCAAGTCCAAATTCTTGACAGTCTCCTAGATGTATGAACTACAGAAGGACATGTCTGCCTAAGGTCTGTCTAAGGTCTATGTCTTTTTAAGAAGTGATAAAAAAAAAAAAAACAGAAGTGATACCAGTACCTTATTCTACCTCATAAGGGAGCTGTAAGAGGTGAAATAGTCTTGTAAATTATGGTGTGCTATATCATCAGATACTACAGACATAATAGATTTATTATATTAATCAAAAAACCTTTGCTATGATATTGTGACAAATTTTAATTAGAATATGACCTCTTTTTTAAAAAGTATTGAAATTTTGAGGATTTTTTTCATATAATTTCACGGCATTTAGAACTCCTTCCCTAGCTTCACCTCCTCTAACTGACCCCCCACCCAATTTAATTTGCTCTATTAAATAAGGTCTATAGAGCCCAATTTGTTTTCCCAAATGTCCTTTAGTGTGGGTCCATCCACTGGAGCCTAATTAACCAGGCCCCATCCTTGAAAGAGACTGTCTCCTCCCGCCCGCCCCCCAGCAGCCACTGGTTGCTAAAAGTTCCTTAGGTTGGGTTGGGGTTCTTATCCACATACCCACATCTATGCTGGAATCTTATCTGGTTTGAGCTGGTATGGAACTTGTGTATGCTGTCACTATTGCTGTTAGTTTATATGAGTAACTGCCAAGCTGTCTGGAAAACTCCATTTCCTTGTATTCATCCACCAACACTGACTCTTAACAATCTTTTCACCCCTTCTTCTACAATGATCCCTGAGCTTTGGAAGGCAGAGGTTTGATAGAGGTCTCCTATTCAGGGATAGTAAGCACTCTGAAGCCTCTTGTTCTCTGCACATTGGCCAGTTGTAGGTTTCTGTGTTAATTATCATCTGCTGCATAAGGGAACTTCTCTAGTGAGAACTGAGAAATGATTAATCCATGGGTACAACAATAAGTCATTAGGAGTCAATTTAATACTATTTCTATTTGGCAGAATAATAGCTGGACTCAGCCTTATACCTTGTGACCTGTCTAGCCTCAGGTTCCCAAACCTGATATCATTGTCAAGTATGAGCTCCATCCTATGAAATGGACCTTAAGTCCAATTAGAGAGTGGTTGATTAGTCCCACAGCAATTGTGCCACTATTGCATGGGTGGGCATATCTTGCCAAGGCAGTTGTGTTCACAGAATTCACAGTTAGGTAAGGTTGATGATTATTTTTTCCTTCCAGTAGCATACATAGCACTTCCAGCACTAAGAAAGCCATCCAGTAGAGATGAGGCTCTGAAGTCAGTACCAGCTTGATTTCTCTTTGTATGTAGGATAAGTGACTTCTTAAGACCCACAAATATGACTCAAAGTCCTTGGAACTGATGAGCAAACAAATCTCTTTACTACACTTAATCAGGACTTAAAAGCTGCAGTATATTTTACAATGGTAGCTTTTCAGTGAAATAAATCACAAAGAAAATGATCAATATGTCTCAATACATAAGCATTTAATAATAAATGTAAAAAAGGAGAAATGGTAACTATAAATATGCCGAAGACTAACATATTTAATAAACAAAGACCTCATAAAAATCAATGAACAAAATACTAACATCTCAGAAAAAAGAAAATAGGACATGAACACTTTTACAAATAAATACACATTAAAAACCAACTTGCATAGTCATCAAGAAATTTAAAATTAACACAATTATGTATCATCGTTGAGAATTTCTTTTTTTTTTTCGGTCTTTTTGAGACAGGGTCACCCTGTAGCCCCAGCTATCCTGGAACTCACTATGTAGACCAGGCTGGCCTTGAACTCACAGAGATCCGCCTGCCCCTGCCTCCCGAGTGCTGGGATTAAAAGCGTGTGCCACCATGCCCGACCAAGAATTTCTTAATAAATACTCAAAATTGTAAATGCTATATTGGTGTGTTGATATGAGGGCAATAAAAACTTTCATTCAGGCTTTGGAAATATAAATTGATAAGAATCTTTTTTGAAAAAAAAAATAGTTCACTGATATGTATCAAGAATCTTAAAATTGCCCAACCTTTAGTCCAGAAACTTCACCCCCTAAACTATAACTAGGTCCTGAAGTTCTTATAAATACATGGATATAAAAGTGCACAATCCAACATTAATAATTGTAGAGCCTATTGTTTGTTCATTTTGACATGGCGATTTATCTATGTTGCCCAGGCTAGCCACAAACTCCAGGGCCTAAATAATCCTCTTACCCTAGCCTCTTGAGCAACTAGAATCACAGGTACATGCCACCACACTAGGTTAGTGCTTGCTGCTTTGAGTGCCTCATTTACAATTATTTCCTGCTTAACAAAATTCCTATTATTTTCTTCATTCCTAATAAAAAACTGAGAAGGAGCAAGATTTAGTAGCCTACAAGGTAACACATTCAGTAAGTAGAAGAGCTAAGACAAGTTCAGGAACTGGACAGCAAAGCCTATTTTCACTTAAAAGAATAACGGACCAACAAGTACATATAGTAGTAAATGCCAAAGAAATACCACAGGTGCCATGTAACCTGTTGGTAGAAATTATTGTGACTTTTACTAGAACCAAAGCAGTTAAGTTTCTCTGAAAGTTCATGAATGAAAATTCTTAAAGTACTAACACAGAGAAGTAGGAATTTTGATGCATGTCAAGATTTAGAATGAGAACTTAGACTTCAGTCTTGGAGCTAGCTACTAAGGACTCGACTGATAATACTTTTTGGAATAGCACACTCTTCATGACTATGAGAGCCTTTCCTTTCATCTCCTTATAACATTCAACTGAATTCAACTGCCACCTCCACCCAGACCTTAGAAACCCTGGTCCCAGTCTTCATGTAGTACCCTCCCTCTGCCTTTCTCCTTATGTCTTCACAGCCACCCCACTGTTACTACGAACTAAGGGATGGAGAAATTGCTAACTTCACAATGAAGTCATGAATCTAAATTCCAGGATGACCTGCAATCCACTTTTTAAATCATACATTAGATGCCTACTCAAAAACTTCCAACAGCCTTCATCATTGAAGACAGAGCAGGCTTCACAAACTAAAACCCGTAAAAGGGCAGCAACTGTGTTCAATTCTTTCAATGTTTGCCATGGAACTAAGTCAAAATGTAAGTGGCCAAACTGAAACAAAACCTACCTTTGTGGAGTTAGTTATTCCCATCTCATTGTTATGATGTGTTTTATGTGATGTCCGCACTCACATTTCATAACATTGTTAATAATGAAATTCTTCTGCAAAAAGCATTATAAAAGCATAGTCATTTTATTTATAAATAGGGTGTTCATTGGATTTATTTAAAATATTCATAATGGGATCACTCAATTTGAAATATATCGACTGAGATAAAAATAGGAAGTTCTTTTTAAATTCCATATAAAGTGTAAACTAAGCAATTTTTATTTGGTTTAAATCTTTCCTCTCTCAGTATGTTTTCATACATATTAATGATTTGAAAGGGACTACTTTTGTCCTAATAAATACATTCATAAGCAGTGCTGACATTTCTTTGGACTTTGCTTAAACTGCGAGAGATTTTCGGCATTTGGCAAAAAGACTAATTGCAGTGTATGAGGGTGCCAAGGAATGGACTTCTAGGTTTAAGAGAAGGACTCTGACTGCTGAAGTAACATACAAAAATATGCTTCAGGTGAGCTAGAGGGCTGGAGGGATGTTGCCAGGGTCTGCACTATAGTTAACAGATTTATTTTCAACATCACAAAGCCCTGCGAAATCCCGTTATTCTTCCAATAAAGGGAGATGCCTCACATAAGATGCCTATACACGAGTTTCAGATATCACTTCTCTTCTCCTTTATGTTTGTCTGAGACAGAAAGAGGGCAAAGTGGAATTTAAATATATGGGCTGGTGGGGGAGGGACCCAATGGGGATAGGGGTATAAAGATGATGAAGATTGTTTGAGCTGTTCTGTACGAAATACACAAAAAATTCAATTAAAAAAAAAGAACACTAGAGAATCTTGGGGGTTTTTAGTTAACTAATTTATTTATTTTTATTTTATGTGTATAAGTGTTGCGCCTACATGTGTGTAAGTGCACCCATGTCATGCAATGCCCATGGAGGACAGAAGAGGGTGCTGAATCCCCTGGAACTGGAGTTACGGATGGTTGTTAGCCACCATGTGGGTGCTGGGATTCAAACCTGGGTCTTATGCAAGAGCAGCCAGTACTCTTTACTGCTGTACCATCTCTCCAGCCCCATAATCTTGGTTACCAGCTTTGGTAGCCACAGTCATGTCTCAATTTGATGTTTGTTTCCCATCGTTTTTCTTTTCTTTCTCTCAGTTTTCTTGTAATTAAACATTTAGGTATTTATGAAAATAATGTAAAAGCATACATATACTTATGTATTTAAATAAAAATACAGGTAAACTTACTTTTTAATCATAGAATAAATAGTCCATCAAAGAGACTTTCATGTTCCACAGACTCAGTTCTCAAATGACCTCATGGTATCATGTTAAAAACCAGAACACAGTCCATTTTTACAGAAGATTTACTCAATCACAGTTACTAATCAGATTAGCACCGCTTTTATGTCCAACAACTTTTAAAAGTTGAGGGATCATTAAAGAAGCTACACTTAGGTTCTGTGTAGCTTGCATTATTTTACTTGTTGGTGTATGTCTTAAAGTGCTCTTTAAAAATTAGCTTCAAGGAATTATTTTTAAGCTGCACTTAAAACAGGATACAAATGCATCATTATAAATAAGTTTATGAATGTTGAATGATATGAGGAGAATGTTTTTAAATATGTTCATTAATGCTTATGTCAATATAACCAAATAGCTAAGCTCCATTTTTACATATTGTCTAAGACTAGTACAGGGATGTTCCTGTAGAGTTCTCAGACAACTGTATCATGAAAAGATGCTCCCTACATGGGAAATGGAAAGCCTGTAAAACTGACGAGCCTGAGCTATACTGTTTAAGGAAATAATACAAATATAGAAGCAAAAATATGATTAAAAGAAGAGAAATTTCCATGTCCTTAAATTTCTTATAATTTAAATACAAGTACCATTTGAAGTATTTGTCTGTACTAAATTGTTATATTTGAAGTCTTGTATCCAAAGAAAGAAAAGTGTATTTAATTATACAAATGGATAAAGGATTCTTAACAATAAAGATAATATATATATTTGAACAAGTTGAAAGAAGTCAGTGCTTAACTTTGCTAATTATAGGAGGTAAGCAAATTGACATTTCATAAAGTTTCTAACATACTGCAAAACTGATGAACTCACCTACTGATTTCTCTGATTCATACTTTGGAGTATACACTGATAATTAGTCACAACTTTTGAAGGCAGAGCTAAAATTCAATATCTGAAAATTTGCTATACAGAGCCAACATACCCAGCCAATATAGCCTTCCCTTGGAGAACAAAGACCCAAAGCAAGCTGTGAGTGTGAAAATCTTACTTGTATCAACATGCATTTATCTATGACTTTGAGGTCTATGGCTCTAATTTTCAATTAAGAAGAAGGTTGTTTCACTATTCATCCTAATTTAAAATTAATTATGCAATTAGCCATAAATACATGAGTAAATAACTATATATAACATAAATAGATAATCTAAAAATAAAAATATTGCCTCTAAAAATATAAATACATATATATCTCATGATTGTAAGAACAAATCAAACCAATATAAAGGAAGTATAGTTGTTTCTTTGCTGCAAATTCCATTTTCTAACAGGCTCAAGGCAGGGGTTGAAGAAGGAGGAAGGAAGCTGGACAGTTAATAGACCATGTCCGGAGATCCCACAAATGAATGATCAATTTTCAAAGGAGTATTAAGTATCCAGGTGTCTGATAGATTTCCCCATGGCTTATCTATTAAAATTCTAGCTGACAGCAATGACATTCACAGACTTGACTGTGCAATTTAGGAGGCACTGAAATGCCTGGATCCTCATTAAAAGAAGCATTTAAAAGTGGTCTATGAAACTCCTATACATACTTAATGTTTCTAAAGACTGAAGAAAGCACTACTAAGCCAATTCTTCAAGGAAATATGCTTTCAACTAAGACATGAGGATAACTTCCAAGATAAAGCATCTTTTTTTAATTCTGTGAGAGAATTAAGTGAGTTTAAAAGTTGAATTATATCCAGGAAAACTCTGAGGCAGCGTATAAAACAAGAAAATAAGCCTCCCAAACAATAAAACTCAAAAGAGAATTCAAGTCAACAAGTTTTCCAAGACATCTAAGCAGGTTGACCAACGAAGCAAGGATCTGTAGAACAGCAACCCCACTGAGAACTCTACTGAGAAGGACATCTGACATGGTGGATTGGGAAGATGGAGCAGAGAGTGGGCCACAGTTACAATTAGCATTCACCTCATAATTCAAATAGAGGGAATAAAACTTCTAGTAAAGCTTCAGGCGAGGGTCAAACTTCCACATTTCGGGGGAAATCTAAAGAAAGAGGAAACAGAGAATCATGATAAATGTGCCACTTGACTCAACTTAAGGTAAAATCTCTTGTCACAGACACTATAATAAACATTTCAACCTGCCTTGAAGGATTGAGAAAGCTGCAAGGTCTCTGATGTCGTTATTGACCCCCTACTAACAACAGTTAGCATTTGTTACCCTAAGGAGAGCTGTCCCTCTCAGTAAATGCTATCATTGAAATTAATCCATTAACTCTAAGACTATACCACAATTCAAGAAGACTACAAAATAGTTTTCTTTATGTAATTATAGATATTGACCAGGCATTCTTTGCTTTTTCTAATTTTCCTTAGGTATAATGTCTACTATGGTTCCTACATAGAATTTTTGTTCAATTTATGTCTTCAGTAGGCAAACAGCAAGAGTCTATGATTACCAATAGATTATCACCTCTAAATGATCCTTATTACACAGATCTACTGCTTAGATCTATCTGGACTCCTGAAGCAAAAAAAGGCATTTTGGTCAAGGTGTTAATGAGAAAGCTTGAGAATAAAACTATACGGTCAGGATATAGGGAGAACTAATAGAAAGGCAGGTCATAGAAAAAGAAGAGAGTCAGAAAACCTAATGAAAGAAATAATAATTAAGGCCTTAATTTAGATGACAGCAAATTCTAGACTGAAAACAATAATTTGGTGTTTGATGTTGTGCGCAAACCAAATTATGAAGATTTTCTACCACTACGTGCCAGGTTACCACTTAAAACAGGTAAAATAGAGCCAGGCGTGGTGGCGCACGCCTTTAATCCCAGCACTCGGAAGGCAGAGGCAGGCAGATCTCTGTGAGTTCAAGGCAGCCTGATCTACATAGTGAGTTCCAGGATAGCTGGGG
>NW_008351958.1:1197659-1202595 GCF_000622305.1 Nannospalax galili | reverse complement strand
ATGATAAACAATAACAAGTACTCGGATATTTTCCAAATGGCTGAAAATGGTCTATTTTATTCTTATGTTATTTTCTTAATCATTATCTTGTAGTTCATAATTAATTTTTCTAGTATTCTCTATACACTTGTGCTATTCCACTCCAAAATTATTGAAATCAAGGTTGTTCATTAGGAAATTCTTCAAAAATTATGAACTGTGGTGATTCACAATTCTACCACAAGAAGTTCTTGCTATAAAAACTAGATTTTCTTTTTTGCAATGGGTTTCCATCAGAACCAAGAGGATCAAAGCCAAAATGGGAAAGGAAAACACATCAGCAGCAGCAGCAGCATCGGACACATAGATTAGGGCGGGTCCACCACAACTAGCCATCTGATCAACAACAGTGGTGTGATTAACAAATGAATCATTCACAAATCTAAGGAGACCGTTGAGGTGGGGAAAATGCTCCTTCAGGTATGACTGGATCTTAGATGAACAGAAAGCTGAGTGTTAGTGTGACCATGGTATCACTATTGACAACTATCTATTGAAATTTGAGACCAGCAAACATTATAGGACTTTCATTGATGCCCCAGGACACAGAGACTTTATCAGAAATGTGATTACAGAACTGTGCTGTCGTTATTGTGGCTGCTGGTGTTGGTCAATGAGGCTGGCATCTCCAGGAATGGGCAGACCCATGAACATGCCTTTCTGGCAGCTAATTGTTGTTGTCACCAAAATGGATTCCACAAAGCCACCCTATGGCAAGAAGAGATAGGAAGAAATGGTTAAGGAGGTCAGCACCTACTTCAAGAACATTGGCTACAACCCTGACACAGTAACATCTGTGCCAATTTCTGGCTAGAATGGTAACAACATATGAGAGCCAAGTGCTAATATGCATTGGTTTAAGAGATGGAAAGCCACTTGTGAAGATGCAGTGCTGATGTGAAATCACCTCCTGGAAGCTTTAGATGGCATCCTACCACCAACTTGTCCAACTATCAAGACTTTGCATCTGCCCTTCCAGGATGTCTATAAAATTGGTAGTATTGGTACTGTCCCTGTGGGCCAAGAGGACATTAATGTTCTCAAACTTGGCATGGTAGTTACCTTTGCTCTAATCAATGTCATAGCTCAAGTAAAATCTATTGCAATGCACTGTGAGATTTTGAGTGACGTTCTTCCTGGGGTCAACTTGGGCTTCAATGTAAAGAACAAGTCTGTCAGAGATGTTGGACATAGCAACAATGCTGGTGACAGCAAGAATAACCTACCAATGGAAAAAAACTGACTTCAGTGCTCAGGTGATTGTTCTGAATCATCCAGGTCAAACTGGTGCTAGTTGTGCACCTGCACTGGATTGTCAGGAGGCTCACATAGCTTGCAAATTCATTGAGATGAAAGGAAAGATTGATTGCTTGTTCTTGTAAGAAGCTGGAACATAACCCTAAATTCTTCAAATCTGATGGTATTGTCATTGTTGGTATGGTTCCAAGCTAGCCCATGTGCATTGAGAGCATTACTGACTATCCTCTGCTTGACCATTTAGCTGTTTATGATATGAGGTAAAGCATTGCCTTGGGTGTCATCAAAGATGAGAACATGAAGGCTACTGGAGCTGGCAAGATCACAAGTCTACCCACAAAGCTAAGGAAACTAAATAAATAATATCCCTAAGACCTGCCACCCAAGTGTTAATCAGTGGTGGAAGAATGGTTGCAGACCTGTTTGTCATAATTGGTCATTTAAGTTTAATGGTAAAATGTATAACACTGCTTTTTAAAACCTTCAGAAGGGTTGAGAGCCCCCAGATCCTGCCTCCACATGGTGCTGAGCTTCCCCTAATTGTGCCATACCGATCCCCCTAGCTGGGATTTTGTGAGGCCCCTCTCAAGACCCCAGGGCAGATCTGGTTTTGGTAGGCTAAGGTGAGATCCTAGCAGACAGCCTGAGAGGGTGGGTTTCAAACTCCATTGGTGTAGCAGCTCTGATCTCAGCAGACTGCCAAAGAAGGCCAAGTTCTGTCCTCCCTCTGGCCTTCCTCTGGCATAGGGGCTGAGAACACAGGGGATTGCCTGAGAGGACCTGGATCCTGCCTCTACGTGGTGAAGGAAGACTGAATGTACCTGAATGGAACATGAATTGGGCTTCTGTGGGTACTCCTGAATAGCTGATCTGAAGCCATCAGTTCCCTCCAAATTAAACCTGACAGAACCTTAACCCTGTACCAACCACCTATACATAACCAGTAAAGGAACTAGGGACCCAATAATACAAACTGAAGCATACTTCAACTTAATTCTCATATCAGAATCATAACAAAAGAAATTCACATGCCAAAATAACAACAAAAGAATAATAAAATGGAAAGCCAAAACACTATGTAGCCACCAAACTCCACCAATCCTGTAGAAGAGTTCTACAAGGAGAACCCCCAGAGGTAACCCAGGACATTGAATTTAAAAGAACAATCATAAACATGATCAAGGAATTCAACAAATTTAAAGAACACACGCACAAACAAATCAAAGAGCTAAAAGAAAATAGGGATAACCTTCTGAAAGAACTCACAAGAGAGATAGAAACATTGAAGAAAACTCGGGCAGAAATGAAGAATGAAGTGCAAAACTCAGTAAGCCAACTTGACTACATAATGGGCCACAAAACAAATCTCAAAAAAATATTAAAAAATGGAAATAATTCCATGCATTCTATCGGACCATAATGCAATAAAGCTCAAAATCAACACTGGACAAAGCCCTAGTCATTACACGTACTCGTGGCAATTGAACCGCGCACTCCTAAACAATGAGTGGGTTAAAGGAGAAATTAAGAAAGAAATAAAACAATTCCTGGAATTCAATGAAAAGAACAATGAAACACAACACAACCTCTGGGACACATTAAAAGCAGTCCTAAGAGGGAAGTTTATAGCTCTAAGAGCTTACATTAAAAAATTAGAAAGAGCCCAAATAAATAACCTAACACTGCAACTCAAGATGTTGGAAAAGCAAGAACAAATGGAACACAAACCCAGCAGAAGAGAAGAAATAACAAAAATCAGAACAGAAATTAATGCAATAGAAACAAAGAAAACAATACAAAGAATCAATAAATGTAAGAGCTGTTTCTTCGAAAAGCTAATCAACATAGACAGACCCTTAGCTCAGTAAACCAAAAGAAAGAAAGAGCAAATCCAAATCAACAAAATCAAAGATGAAAGAGACAACAGACACCCAAAAGATCCAGACCATTATAAGGGAATATTTTAAAAGCCTATACACTACTAAATCTAAAAATCTAAAAGAAATGGATGGATATATGAAATCATGGGAACCATCAAAGTTAAAACAAGAAGAGATCAACAGTTTAAACAGACCCATAACATACAAGGAAATTGAAACAGTAATACAAAGCCTCCCAACTAAAAAAAGCCCAGACCTAGATGGATTTACAGCAGAATTCTAACAAACATTTTAAAAAGACCTCCAACCAATACTACTTAAATTATTCAAAACAATAGAAACAGAGGGAGAACTTCCAAATTCCTTCTATGAAGCCAGCATCACTCTAATACCAAAACCAGGTAAAGACACAGTCAGAAAAGAAAACTATAGACCCATAACTGTAATGAACATAGATGCAAAAATTCTGAGCAAAATGCTTGCAAACCATATACAGACACACATCGAAAAGATCATTCACCATGATCAAGTAGGCTTTATTCCAGAGATGCAGGGCTGGTTCAATATATGGAAGTCAATAAACGTCATTAATCATATTAATGGAGTCAAAGACAAAAACCACTTTGTCATCTCAATATATAGAAAAGGCTTTTGACAAAATTCAGCATGCATTTATGTTCAAAGTCCTAGAGGGAATTGGACTGGAGGGAACACACCTCAACATAATTAAAACTATATACAACAAACCCACAGCCAACATCATTCTAAATGGAGAAAAACAGGAAGCAGTCCCATTAAAGTCAGTAACCAGCCAAGGAGGTCCACTATCTCCACTCCTTTTCAATGTAGTGCTTGAAATTCTGGCTAGAGAAATAAGACAGGAGAAGGAAATTAAATGAGTCCTAATTGGAAAAGAGCTCAAGCTATCACTTTTTGCAAATGATATGATACTATACCTAAGAGATCCCAAAAGTTCCACCAGAAAACTAGAACTGATGAACACTTTCAGTATAGTGGCAGGTTATAAAATCAATCTACAACAATCAATAGCCTTTTTATATACCAATAGCAAGCAATTGGAGAAAGAATACAGGGAAATACTCCCATTCAAAATTGCTGCAAAAATAATAAAAGATCTTGGAATAAATCTGACCAAAGACACCAAAATCTCTATAATGAAAATTTTAAATCATTGAAGAGATCAAGGAAAACACCAGGAGATGGAAGGACCTCCTATGCTTATGGATTGGAAGAATTAACATTGTGAAAATGATCATCCTATCAAAAGTAATATATAGATTCAATGCACTCCCAATCAAAATCCCCATGATATACTTCACAGAATTAAAATAAAACCATCCTTAAATTCATATGGAAGCACAAAAGACCCCAGGTAGACAAAGCAACCCTGAGCACAAAGAGCAACAAATGGGGGATTACTATACCAGATCTCAAAGTATACTAGAGTGCTATAGTCATAAAAACAGCATGGCACAGGCACAAAAATAAACACATAGATCAACAGAACATCGTTGAAGATCCAAACCCAAGTACATGCAATTTCAGCTACCTGATATTTGACAAAGCTGCCAAGAACACACAATGGAGGAAAGACAGCATCTTCAACAAGTGGTGCTGGAAAACTGGATCTCCACCTGTAGAAGAATGAAACTAAATCCTTATATTTTACCTTGCACAAAAGTCAACTCCAAATGTATCAAAGACCTCAATGTGAAACTGGAAACCCTGAAACTATGTGT
>NW_008351958.1:1181298-1196885 GCF_000622305.1 Nannospalax galili | reverse complement strand
AAAGAAAGATGAAATAATGAAATTTGCAGGTAAATGGATGGATCTAGAAATTGTTATACTAAGTGAAGTAACACACTCAGAAAAACAAACAACGTATGTTCTCCCTCATATGTGGATCCTAGCACCAAATCCTTTTAAATTCCAGGTCCTTTTAGTAAGATGATGCTATACAACAGTCCCTTCTGCTTGAAATAATTACTACCATCATCACGACTTCAGCTGAGCCTGATCTCTAAACATCATCACAACTGGCCTTGTTGACGGTTGTGCTCATTCATTAAAGGAGGGCCAAACAGGGTCAATGAACCCTTGCCAGATTATCCAGGCGCTCTTCCCAGCCAACTGTATGTAATTTGACCCTAATCACACATGGCCTCCTGTATTTGGGGAAGGCTAAACTATACAATCTAGGGAAGACTAGGAAGAGAAGGCACGACCCATGTTGGATAAGGGCTTTCCAGTGTGCAAACACTCAGGTCATACATACACCTCAGCAACCCCTCAGTTATCTCAATAAGTAAGCTCAATAAATTCATTGGTTCCCCAGTAAAATTTTAATCAAACATTGGCTTGACACTAGAACCTTAAAAAGGAAGAAGAATTGCTTAGCCCCAGGAAAAGAAGTCTCATAACATATGGAAAATTTGTTAATGCTATTATGCCTCATAATTATTTTTTTTAAAAAGATAAAATGGGAATGTAAAAGATTTTAAAAGGATATGGGAATGGAGATATTTTCCAAAATAGACCAAAAAAATGACAAAGCCTAAGCAAGTGGTGAAGAACTGTTTATGTTTGTTATGATATATAATGGATGAAACAAAAATAATATACATAAATTCTTAAAATGTCTATGGTCATAGTTTAATCAACTAGTTTAAGGAACAAAATATATATCCAGTCAAGGTTTATCTGAGAATATTTGGTTTTTCATCCAAAACTTATCTACAGAGCACATGGTAATTGAAAGTACCAGACTGGTGAAACTAACCTTATTGGATATTTAACATCCATAGTTTGAGGCCTATACTAATGTGCTCAGAGGGACAAAAAGGACAGTTTTTGCCCCTTGCCCTCCTAGGTCGACTAAGTTCCAGGGGACTATGGAACATCTCTGAAGATGTCTTATAACTGTGGTAAGTCACCTGTCCTCTTGTTCAGACCCCACGAGATGAACTTGAACCAGTTTCCAGTTTACAAAGAGGATGGTCAACTCAGAGGAAACATCTCAGTCATGCTTCCAAGTGAAGCCAGATGTAGCTGAGCAGGACCTTTGACTTATCTTCACATAGATGGAACTGGTAAAAGAAAGGAGCCGTGAGCTCCTCCCAAGCCCATGTGACCCCTGAGGAACAGATCCTCAACATGACTTTAATAGTAAAAATAAATTGATTTATTTGGGCCAACTGTATGGTCTTAAACACCCAAAAGGAAAGTATAACCAAAAAGTAGTCATCAGTATATTTCTTTAAGAGTTCAAGGGATTATATTTCCCAGACATTATGCTTATAATAAGTTATTTAGACAATTATTTCTCATTGATGATTTTGTTCCTTACCAGAAAGTGCTGCTCAGATCTAAGTCTTCAAATCTTGTTCTCTAATACTATAGTGCCCACCTGTAGCTAGGGGAGACAACCAGCTATTGTTCTAAAATTATGGATAAACTTGTTTTCTCCCCCTATCTAGAAACCTTTGAGAGGGAACTGACACTGATTCTAACCACTCCAACCGCTATCAAAATATCTGAAAGCAAATCCTGAATCCATCACTCTAGAGTTCAGCCTTGGAAGACAAAAGAAAAATGAAGAGGAACCGGACACAGGGATGTTTTTGGAAGCCTTTGTCAAGAAATTCCAATGGCCTCTCATGTGAACATTTGAAAATTTGCCCTGTTCTGACTTTTTTCTGGTTCCTTGTCTAGAACTTGTAATGCTAATTACTTTTGCGTTGCCCTGTTCTGACTTTTTTCTAGCTCCCTGTCTAGAACTTGTAAAGCTAATTACTCTTGCCTTTTCTTCTCCTTCTCATCTCCTATTCAGAATACAAGGACTTTCTTTTCCCCTTAGAGATAAGAGTTATGCAATTTGGGAATCTTTTAGATAGACCCACTGAAGGGGTACTCCAATTGCCTCACTTGTTTCCCTGTTCAGCATAGAAGAAGCCAGAGCAGTCTGCATCCCTGTTCCCTATTGGCAATTTGGGTAACCTCTTCAGAGGATGGTATGATAGGAACTGTCTAGGCAGTTAGGGTAAAAAGATCCCAAAGAAAAGTGGCTAGTTTCTCGGCTAAAAGTCAAAATGTCCTTGGGCCTGTTAGCAACATACTCTGTTCCAAAAGCCAAAAATGTTGAAATTATTTGGGAGCTTTTATCTAATCCTTAAATAATTTTAGGATTACCTCTTCAGAGGGGGAATGTTATAGTAGCCAAAAGCCCCATAAATATAAATAAATGCCTCCACAGGCATATATACACATGTGTATCCACACATAATACAAGCACACATTCATATATGCATGTATACCACACACAGGCAAGAAAGAAAGAAAGAAAGAAAGAAAAAATTTCAGAGGGAAAGTGGGTTTTATGGACCATACTTGTAGTGTATGGCTGTTTTAAGTTAGTATTTTTTAAAATCAGTACTACTTAATGGAAACAAGGTGACCAAAAATCTGTCACAGAATTTTGTGAAACATTAAAACAAAGTTTAATGAGAAAGAAATAGATGCCCTAGTTTGATTCTCCATTGCTGTGACAAATCACTCTGACCAATATCAACTTGGGGATGAAAGGTTTTATTCAGCTCCCATCTCCCAGGTCACAGTTCATCGGGGAACCCAAGGCAGGAACTCAGGGCAGGAACCTGGCGGCAGGAGCTGGAGCACAGATCATGAAGGAACGCTGCTTACTGGCTTGCTCCCCTGGCCCCTGCTCAGGCTGCTTTCTTATGTAACACAGGCTCACCTGCCCAGGGGTGGCATCACCCACAGTGGGCTGGGCCCTCCCACATCACTCAACAATCAAGAAGATGCCCCACAGACATGGCCACAGGCCAGTCCAATGGAGGCGATTCCCTAACTGAGGCTCCCTCAACCCAGGTGTGTCAAATTGATGCTAAAGCTATCCAGCACAATAGATTTTTAAGTTCTTTGAAAAACGGAGGATTTATTCCTAATTTAGGCAAAATAATGAAACAAAGTTTGTCTTCACTGTTCCTAGGGCGTCCCTTTAGCGTCACCCCCAACTACTTTTTGCAAACTCTTCTCCACTTGATTAAGGATGCAGACCTTTCTGTTCTTTTCTTTCATCAGTCAGTCCCCACCCCTACCCATTCCCATCCAAAATTTCTCCTGAGGAACAATCTCATAAGTGTATCTCATTGAGATATGAAAATATTCAAAAATATTAAATATACCATCATTAATTTAAGCACAAGTATCTTTATCAGCAATTTTCTCTTACCAAAAATTCTAGATTCGGGACTGGAGAGTTAGCTCAGAGGTTAAGAGCATTGACTACTCTTGCAGAGGACTCAGGTACAATTCCCAGGACCCACATGGCAGCTAACAACAGTCCATAACTCCAGTTCCAGGGGATCTGATGCCTTCTTCTGACCTCCAGAGGCATTGCACAACCACGACGCAGGCGCATCTTACATACATACAGGCAATATACTCATACACATAAAAATAAAAGAATAATAAAAATATTTTTTTTACTATCTAGAGTTATGCATACTTTTTAAACAACTGGGAGAAATTGAGTTCCTAAGTGCATAAATTAATCATGCTGTTCCCATTAGTGATAAGTAGAAAAAGAAGGAACTGGTGCTTGGGAATAGAAAAGAGAGCACATGGCAGAGCAGTAGTGAAAGTCTTTGAGTTGGTCTCTTACTTGGAGATCATGAGAACTGAGGAAAACTAGCCTTGAGCCTTTGACCTGCCCTGCTGATTCTCTACAGAAGGAACTTCTGACTTACACATAAAAGCTAGTGGCATTTCTAATGCAAATTACCGCAGTCAAAGCCATGGCTAGAGAACCTTGGACTGAAGATTTGATTGAGAGAATACCCATTTGTTCATGTCAAATATAGAAAATGAAGGCTATCCAAAGGTAGATCAATGTCAAGTATCTAAGTTTCAGTATACAGTGGAACCTAAAGGTAGATTCAACAATGCTGAACTATAAAGGAATGCAGACCAAGAGCCAAGCCCAAAAGAAATTATCATTCCTTTTGTTTACATTATCTCCTATAAAAGATACTGAGCGTTTTATTGATCATATTGAAATTCTAGCAGGCAGATATCTTGATATTTTTCTAAGAATCAGGCAATGATAGATGGAAATGAATTGCAGATATCTATTATCAAGATAGATGTAATATTACTGTTCTCTTCATTTCAAATATTGAATTCATTCTTTAATTTGCTCAAATTTAAGACTACTCATAACAACTTTTATAGATTCCTAAAACTTCAGTCTGCCTATTTACTTGATGAATTTTCCTACCCAAGAGCTGTTTGGGTACTAGGTCTTCTCTGTGGGGAGAACCTGCTTTCTTTGCGTTTTCAGAGTGGATAAAGCCCTTTTGTTGAGCACATACTAATTGAACAAAGAAAAGGATTTCATTAGGACATTTCCATACTTGCCTGTAATATCTTTTGATCATATTCACTTCTTCTACTTTTTCTTATCCCTTCTCTCCCTTTTCCCCACCCCTAATAAAAACAAGTTATTCTTACAATAAAGTGTCCAATAATTGATTAATAATTTAAACACTAAAACTGTTCTGATAAAATATAGAAAGGAGAAATAAGATAATTTTAATCAAAATATTAAGATAAAATGTTATACAGTACAAAGAATTAGATTTTTTAATCAAGATTATATGATAATCTCTATAGTCCTTTACAATAAGTTTAAAAAGGGTTAAATCTACTAAATTAGTGCATGTTTAATTTCTTTTCATAAATACATACAAACAATATCCTTGCAAATATATACTGTGAAAAGGAAAAAAACACTTTTTTTAACCCATCACTGGGTTGTTTGTTGGAACAAAAGATAGATTAAGAAAGGTATATAAATTTATTTAATAAAATCTTGATTGGCCCAGACTTCAGAAATGAGGACCCAAAGAAACTCAGATACACTTCTTTATTTTTATGCTGGAATTTGAGAAATTTGAGAAAACGTAGATGAACATCTACAAAAAATATGGTTGGTTGGACAGAAAGATAAGACCTAGTGCTAAAAGACGGAGTGGAACCCAGCAAGGCCTGTTCACACTCTTCTGCAGCTGAGTGTCGTCAGGGTATCGCTCTTTTCCCCTGCTTTCAAGGGCAGTGCTTCTCAAAGGAGCGTCTTCTGACCTGCTTCAGGAGGAAGAATAGGTGAAGGTCTGAAAGTCAACTTCCGGCTTCTGTTGTCCTCAAATGCCAACACAGTGTCTTCTGAACCCCATGACGTTTCCTACCACAAGTCTGTGGCTTCCAAGAGACCTTGCTTACAAGAGCTAGGTTAAGGAAAAGGGTTCTTCAGCTTTCCTCTATTTAAAGATTAATAGACTGGAAGGTGCTTGAAAGGTTTCTTCTTCACTTTCTTCCAAATCTTGTCATGGGAACTGATATCTCTCCTGCCTGTGAGCGAGTGTGGCCCTGGAGAAATGACTAACTCGGGGTTGGAAAGGGCAAAGCAGCCTTGGCAAGGACAATAGAACTTTACACTTGTAAAGAGCTTCACAGGATACAATATATTTTCCTTTTTTTAATCAACAATTTATTGAGAATTTCACACATGCTTATAAGGTGTTTTGATAAACTCCATGCCCACTCCCTCCCCTCAAACTCCTCCCATATCTCCCCATCGCTTTTTTTTTTTTTCTGATAACTTCATGTACTCTTTCTTCTTCTTTGATTTATTTATTTATTTTTATGGGGCTTTTGACTACTTTAACATTCCGCCCTCTGAAGAGGTAACCCTAAAATCTTTTAAAGATTAGATACAAGCTCCCAAATACTTTTGACGTTTTTGGCCTTTGGAACAGAGTATGTTGCTAACAGGCCCAAGGACATTTTGACTTTTAGCCGAGAAACTAGCCACTTTTCTTTGGGATCTTTTTACCCTAACTGCCTAGACAATTCTTATCATACCATCTTCTGAAGAGGTTACCCAAATTGCCATTAGGGAATCGGGATGCAGACCACTCTGACTTCTTCCATGCTGAACAGGGACGCGGGGTAAGGCCATTGGAGTACCCCTTCAGTGGGTCTATCTAAGAGACTCCCAAATTGCATAACTCTTATCTCTAAGGGGAAAAGAAAGTCCTTGAATCATGAATAGGAGATGTGAAGGAAAAGCTCCATTATTTTATTTGGTTCTTTAAAACAATCCTATGAGGTAAGTAGCAGCTGTTATTTCTATTTTACATAAGGATATTGAGGCTCAGAGATGTTAAGTGATTTGCCTGAAGTCCTCAAATTAAGTTACACAGTCATAAAAGTAAACCTTTCTTTAAGTTCCAGGAACAGTCATCTTTTCATCACCATTCAGAAAACATCTGAATACTGAAACAACAGTGGACAGCCTTCTGGAAACAGAGTTATTCTCAGAGAAAGAATGGAAATATTTTATGTGATGCTAGCGTACTGAAAACTTCTAAGAGGTAGGATTCATATTCTCTCTTTCTCTCTCTCTTTCTCCCTCTCTCCCTCCCTCCCTTCCTCAATCCCTCCTTCCTTCCCTCTCTCTTTCCCTTTCCACTACCTTTTCATCTCCCTAAAATATTATTAAATCTTTTTGTTTCAAAGAACAGGTCAAAGACAAGAGTGTTGTCTTAACTTTCAGTCTCAAGATGGAAAATTGTGAGACATCTGCAGCTATCTTAGTAGAAAGTTAGACACAAAGAGGAAGTTGAAATTTTATTATAAAAGACAAACCAGGAAACTTGTTTCTGTGCAGTGCTAAACAAACAGCTCACGAGGGTAAGAGAAAAGGTCCAAGCTTCTGCTCCAATGTAGCCAGCTCCCTCTCCTCGTAGCTTCCTGGAATATGTCTTTGCCTGTAAGCAGTGTTATGAAATGGTGTGATTTTAATCAACTTTGACTGCACCTTGCTCTAAAGGTTTACTCAGCGCAGTCCTTAGAGGCACATTACCACTCGGCTCCATTCCAGGGGAGAAGTCTGTTCTTCATCAGCTTTAGAAAGACAGGAGTGCTTTTGTCTCAGAGTTAAGAAGGACCTAAGACCCAGGTGGCTCAGCGTAGACTTGGTCTTGTCAAAATGCAGCTACACTGTAAACAGAGCAGTAACTCAATTCTCTAGTAATGACTTAGCAGAGGTATATCAAAATGCTACAGTCTCTAAACCTCCGCTAGATTCTTGATAGTGATTTAGTACAAATGAAAACCCCAGGCCATCAAAAGAATTCAGCACAACCCTGCTTAATTAACACTGCCTAATACCTCCATGTGTATGCCATTCTGCCCCTAGATTTCACAAATTTCTCCAGACTTCCTGCAGATACTAAGATATATTCATCCAATGAATAAAACTCAGCACAGGTCACAATTTGCTATAGCATAGTTATGATTTTTCGTAATATTTAGTGCTTGCTATGCAAGCATGGGAACCTCATTCAGATCCCTGCGAAAAGATGGGTACAACAGCGCACACCCCAGCATGTGGACACAGAGACAAGTGCATCTCAGGGGCTCAGTGCCTGGCCTCATGGACAAAGGCAGCTACACACACAAAGTTTATCATCTAAACAACAGCCAAACAGGTAAATAAAATGTAATTACAAGGAAAGACAAGTGTGCAGATTAAAATAAATAAGGAACCGTAAGAGGAAGTTAGAGCACCTTGGTGAAGAATTGATTTTATGGAGGATAATAACCAGGGATGGGCTTCCTGAGGACTTAAACTACAACTTTAATCAAGGAAAACTCAGAGAAAAGTGTTCCACGTCAATGACCTGTGTAAAGAGCCTAAGGTTTAAAGACTGTGAGAAGAACAGAGAAGATCCAATGTAACAGGACAGTTGAGATTAGAAAACTCAGTATAGGACATGGACAACCTCAGAGTCTGCAGCCAAAGTTTTATGTTATATAAAAATATGAGAATCCAGTTAACTGTTGTAAGATGAAGACTGACTAAACCTAGTTACATGGTGTAAAGATCATTCAACATCGCTGCTATCTGGAAAAGTATTGGAAGAAAAGACATCTGATACCACTGTGCTAATTTATACAAGAAATGATGGTGATTTGGTGACTTAATTTTTAAAAATATTTTTGTTCTGATTTGTGCATTTCATATAATATATTCTAAAGAAATTTAGACCCCCTCTCCTGTCAGTGCCCCTCCCCACAATGGATGTCATGCATTCTGTCATATATGTTAAGTCCTATCCACTGAAGCATTTGTACTCAGGTTTCCCTGGTGAAAGTTCATCCACTGGAGTCTAGTCAGCCTATCTAGACTCACTCCCTTAAATATCTACTCTCCCTCACTTAACAGTAATCTGTTACCAATAGCTCCTCGGCTAGGGTTGGGGCCTGCTGCCCATTTCCCAAGTTCTATGCTGAGTTTTTTCTGATTGAGTCAGCATGGGTCTTGTGCATGCTGTCACCATTGCTGCAAATTCAAATGAGCAAGTTCCCAGTGGCCTGAAGGCTTCTGTTTACTTACCCTGGCTTTTACAATCTTTCTACCCCCTCCTCCAAAGTGGTCCCTGAGCCAAGGGTGGATGAGGTTTAATATAAGCGTCCTCTCCAGGGACACGCACTCTGCAGTCTCTTATTCTCTAACAGCAGTGGAGATAGAGAAATATGGAAAGATCAAGATACATTTAGAGATTAACTCTACAAGTCATATGATTGAATGGAATAAGGAAGGTAGATGTTAATGAAGAGGGAAGAATAATAATTTCCAGGTTTCTTAAAGAGGAAAAGACTGAAGGAAGAATCAGTACCGAGAGGATATGGAGTAGGTACTGGTGGTGAACATCCAGCTTGGGCTACATTACCCCTCATGAAGCACCTACAAAATGCCCATCACAGAGGTAGCTACAGAGCTACAAGGGGAGCCAATGCTAAAAATATAATTCTGAGAATTACCAAAACATAAATTGTATATACAGTCTTGGGAATAGGTGAGGTCACCAATAGAAAAAAAATATTCAGAGAAGAGAAGGAAGGAGCCTATGACCCAGTCATAAACAATTCTAACTCCTAAGTGCAATAAAAGCTGGCAGAGGAGAGGTACAGAAGGCCACTGTGATGGTTAGTTTTAATGTCAACTTGACACAATCTGGGATCATCTTCAAAGAGTCTCATGAGGGATTGTCTAGATATGGTTGGCTTTTATGCATGTCTATAGGGGATTGTCTTGATCATGTTAATTACTGTGAGAAGATCCAGCCATTGAGGGCAGCACCATTCCCTGGATTGGTCCTGACTGTGTAAGAGTGGAGAAAGCGAGCTGAGTATTAGGCATGCGTGCACTCATTCTCCCTCTGGCCTTGCTGTGGATGCAACTAACTGCTTAAGTTCTTGCCACCTTGACTTCCCAGCCATGATGAACTGTAACCTGGAATTGCAAGCTAAAATAAACTCTTTTTCCCTTAAGTTGCGTTTTTCATGATATTTTACCACAGCAACAGAAATGAAACTAAGACAACCACAGAGAAAGCTGGATTTCTTGGGTGGATCTCAAAAAGTGCCTTTGAATCTCTAATATGATTTATGAATACTATTTTTTTCCTATCAGTCAGAATTGAGTCAACTACATCTAACATGAAACCCTTAATAGTAATTGTTTAAACAAGGTATAAATTATGTTTTGTTCTTGATAAGGAAGTATAAAATTAGTCAGCCCATAGTTGCTGTCCAGCTCTAGAATTCTACCAGCCTCAGCATGTCACTTCCCTTTCCAAGGTGACCTCATTGTACAAGGAAGTTGTTAGAGTTCCAGCTTTGCCATGTATTTCAATAAAGCAGCAGGAACAACGGTAAAAAAGCCTTCCTTTCCTTTCTTTCAAATGACTCTTCCCAGACATCCCACACTAAACTTCAACTTGTAGTTCTTCGGCTACAAGCTAGGCACCATGGCCATTCCTTACTGCAAGGGAAGGTATATTTTTAGATTTTCGTGGCAATATACTATATGTGAAATAATATCCTTTTATTAATAAAGAATTCATATTTGAGCTGGGCAACTAATGTATCTGCTTTAACCCTCATCTTCAAATCATATTAGAATATGTCTTCCCTTCAGGAGTTCTCTCTAACTCTAGAAAGGAAAACTGGTCAGGAGTGTGGCTCTGGAACCAAACTGT
This sequence comes from Nannospalax galili, assembly GCF_000622305.1. Classification (NCBI taxonomy): domain Eukaryota; kingdom Metazoa; phylum Chordata; class Mammalia; order Rodentia; family Spalacidae; genus Nannospalax; species Nannospalax galili. Next base: position 1,186,545 of record NW_008351958.1, on the reverse strand, counting down.
GTGGTTTCTATTCAAACTTTTAAAGTACGTGTTTCAGCTTCTTCTGAAAATAAAGTTAATATTAGCATTAGCATTAGCATTGCTTCATAGGCTCAAAGTAAAATGAAAATTCGTTACTAATATTCTAGTCAGTTTGAATGACGTGTTAACAAAAAACATACTTAGTAAGGATTGGTCATTAGTATTTTCTTAGACAGATTTTAGATTTTTTTTTTTGAGACAGGATCTCCCTATAGCCCCAGTTGGCCTGGAAATTGCTATATAGATCAGGCTGACTATGATCCACCTGCCTCTGCCTCATGAGTGCTGAGATTAAAGGACTGTTGCACCACACTTGACTTTATTCAGATTTTTAAGAACAAATTTCTAGAAGAGACATCTGTCCCCAACTTCCTGTCATGAAAACTTCTCCTCTACCTAAATATCATGTCTGAGGTGAGAGTGTACAGGATCAACATTTCCATAAAGCTACTAGTAGCTAAATGTGGATAAGCCCTTAGAGAGAAACCAATGCATGGGATCTGTTGAAATCATATATATATATATTTGAGTTTTTGTGCACTTCATATAATTGATCTTAATCAGATTTAGGCTCCATCCCCCATTCATCCCCCCCATGCCTCTCACGGGATTTCATGTCATATATATTAAGTCCTATCCAGTCTAGCATTTTTACTCAGCTGTCCCTCTGTGGAAGTTCATTCACTGGAGTCTAGTCAGCCTATCTAGAGTCACACCCTTAAAGATATACTGCTATCACCCCACCATAAACAGTTGCCAGTAATTTCTCAACAAGGGTTAGGGCCTGGTGCCCATTTCCCCAGTTCTGTGCTGGGTTTTTGTCTGATTGAGTCACCATGGCTCTTGTGCATGCTGACACCATTGCTGTAAGTTCATATGAGCAAGTTCCTAGAGGCCTGAAAGCCCATTTCCTTATGTTGATGCACCAACCCTGGCTCTTACAGTCTTTCTGCTCCTTCTTCTGTAAAGGTCCCTGAGTCATGGGTCAAGTTTAATATAAAAGTCCTCTCCAAGGACATGCACTCTGCAGTCTCTTATTCTTTAAAATTTGGCAGTTGTGACCTTCTGTGTGCATTGTACTCTGCCACGTGAGCAAGCTTCACTGTTGAGAGTTAAGGGATATTAATATTCTCTCTACCCTCTGTTCCACTATGTTCAATGAGCCTTAGGTATAGATGTGTCACTTAGGGCTGGGCATCTCTCAGATATATATTCTCTGTGTGTGACCAGCTGTGGATCTCTGTAATAGACTCCATCTGTTGCAAAAGAAGTTTCTTTGATGAATGGTGTATGGTATATTTGTCTGTAAATATAAGGGTCAATATTTAGCATACACTAAGGAATTTCATTTGTCTAGAGATACAACAGAGCTAGGTTTTCTGTCTAGGATCAATGACCTTTCTAGCCATTTGTTTTTGGCTATATTTACAGTGCCACCCATGAGTTCTCTCCCATTGAGAAGGCTTTAAGTTCAATTAGATAACTGTTGATTACTACCTAGATAAAAGTGCCACTACTATATCAATAGAGATAGTTTGCTGTGCCAGTCATTGTGGATATTAGCCTTTGGAGCTAGGTTGGACCATTGGTTGATTTTCTTCCACAGCACTTTGCGTAATATCCTCTAGAACTGTGGGAGCTAGTCTTCAGGGAGAAGACTTCCAGGTCGGGTCCAGCTCCAAGTCCTGTGTCCAAAGTATGTTTTGCCTTCAGCAATAGTGTCTTATCTTCAAGTTCTGGAAGGCAGTCAGGACTGTGGAAATAGTCTGCGTTATTTTGGGAGTTTCTTGGACCACACTGACCAACAACTGGAAGGGAGGTTTCTCCTGTCTGGCATTATGTCTATTATACCACTCCTTGGCATATACCCAAAAGACTCATCCTATTGTAGAAATACCTGTACATCCATGTTTGTTGCTGCTCTTTTTCACAATAGCTAAGAGATGGAAACAACATAAACATCCTCAGCTGACGAATGGATATTGAAAATGTGATATGTTTATACAATGAGTTCTACTCAGCCATACAAAAGATGAAATCATGAAATTTCCAGGTAAATGGATAGAACTAGAAACTTATACTAAGTGAAGTAACACAGACTCAGATAAACAAGCGATGTTCTCCCTCATTTCCAGCTCTTAGCACCAATCCATTATATGTGAGTAATATGTCCTGATGTAACTTCAGGAACCAAAAATTAGAAAGGAACCATGGAGGTAAAGGGAAAGAAAGACCCTGAGAGAGAGGGGATAGTAGGAAACGGATGTTACCAAGAGGGGAATGGGAAAAATGGAGGTATTCAACTGGGAAGGGAGGGGGGAAGGGCATACAAGGAACCATGGGGTGAAGAGGAAGAAGGAGTTCAAGACAGGGAGGATAATAGGAGATATTATCATGGGGAAAATGAGGGCACTTAAACTGGGGAGGGAGGAGGGAGGTTAGACAATGGAGAGAGAGAGAGGAGAGATAAATAAAGCTTAGGTGGTGTAAAAAGCCAGAGGATAATGTATTAACTCAAAATCTCCTAAAAAAAAATACACATACAATATCTGAACATGAGTGCATGTGTGTATCTGCCAAAATCTTGAACAACATTGGCTACATCCATATCCTCCAGCCTCCTTCATCATCATGACTGCATAACAGTCTACAACCTTCTTATTCCCATAGCAAGCATGCCCAGCAGACTTAATTCCTTCCCTTATGCCGCACAAAACAGATTTCAAGAAATGCCCATGCTCACTGATGCTCCAACTTCTCAAAATGAAATAAGAAACACAATAATTCATGTTTCACTAGCCAGTGTGGTTAGCTATGTTCCATCATAACTGACCAGGCAATTATTATACAAATACTCCTAGTGTTAAATGATTCTAGGAGAAATAAGTATGTTTCATAATTCAGCAGCTCTACTCATTAGCCATTGAAAGTGCACCCACCACCTGCATTTACTGTACCTTGTAATTTCCAAGTTGTTTCCCAATTGTTATCAAACAATGCAAAGACATTCTAGCTTACATAATGGTCCTTGTATGCATTTAGTTAACCTACCAATCCTCCCATTTCACAGACAAAGAAATTGAGGGATAGGAAATTAATAAAATTTGACCATAGCCAATTAGTGATCCATTTAATTGGGTATTTAGTAGACCAAATTTTTTTCCCAGAAGTTTGCATCTGAAACAACAAACAGAAAACCAATATGTAATATGGTCCCATATTTTTGTGGAAAAAAAATTAAGTGCATATTGTAATAATGAAAGTAAAGCCTTGTTATATCTGTATGCATGTAAAAGGATTAGTGACACTTGCTTCAGGGAATAGGATTATAACTGATTTTCTTTTCCTTTTTGAAAGTTGTTTATATTTTCCACAGTAACCTGGCATCAGTTTTACAACCAGAAAAAAAAATGTTATTTTTATAGTAATAATAAATGTAACAGCAAAATGCTACTAATAATAACAGCAGTTTATAAACATACCTCTATCAATTCAATCACCATACAACTGTATAAGGACTGGTATCATTGTTTATTCATATTTTGCAGATGAGGAAACCACACAGGGAAGTTAAGTGATTTGCCCAGTTATACAGAGAGTGGCAAGGTCAATACTGAACCCAGCTGGTAAGACCGCAGAGTTCTATACTCTTAACTTTTCATTACATACACTATAAATCATATCTCTTACTGGCTTATTATTACATACAATACACTCATTAGTTGAAGTTAAGGATTTTTGTGTTTATTTAAACATCAAAATGAGAAATAGTCTAAGTTCTGTTGTTTGGCCAGTAACAGAGTTTCTCTTCCATGGACAGAGTGGTTTTAAATCCAACTATAGATATCTTGTGCTCAAATAAAAATGTGTAAGTGACTAAAAGCTAAAAGCACTTTACAAATGTAAACTATTATAAAACTGTTTTATCCACGGGGCTGAAAGGACTTTACTCAGTCATTTAATTTCATCATCATTCTATGATTTAAAGGTCATGTATACTATAAAAATATTTTGCCATTATTACCACTTATGTCCTTACAGTAAGAGTTTTAGGCACAATCATCCTTCAGTATTTAATGGTACTAGTCAAAGTATGTGCTCATGCAAAAGCTTGTATTTATTTACATCATTCCTAATCTCTGCTGGACATTATTCTAAGCATTTTAATGTTATATAAAACTACTACAACTCCCCCATTTCACAGAGGGTAAATGAGGCAGGACTAGTCATTGAATTCTCCAACTGAGAGGCCGGTCAGTAGTGAAACTGAAATTCAAGTTAGCCAGTCTGGCTCCGAGATCAATGTTCATATGTTCTTGTTTGCCTTGTATTATGTGTAGCCCTTAAAGTCTAGGACCCTGGAATTAGAAGGCATCAACAAATAATTTAGAAAACTGGCCTAATTGGTATTTTTTGTTCTTTTTATAAAGTTGTTTTAGTTATCATACAAAGTAATGGTTTTCATTGTAGCATTTTCATATACATCAATACAATTTGTTCCTATCTGTAACCCCAGTGCCTTCTCTGTGCCCCCTCTTGCCTACCCCCTCCTGTTCTCCAAAACTCCTCACTTTTGTTTTATCATCACATTACCCTGACTGGAATTCAGTAGACAAATTTGCACTGAAGGGCAATTGGGTGCAAATGCTTGACTAGATAGGACTTACCTGTGCATGGCAGAGTGTATAGTGTCCGGGGGAAGAATGGGGGCAGCGTGGGTGGAGGAGTGGGTCTAAGTTTGATTGAGAACTGTTGTATGAGAATACAGAAGCTAAATAAAAAAAATTTTAAAGACATTTTGTATGAAACGCACCAAAATTCAAAATAAGTATGAGCCAAATTTAATTTAAAAAGTACTTTAAAAATTATTATACTGGGTTTCATAAGATCATTTTTGTGCATTCTTTGGTTGTCTTTTTGAGACAGGGTCTTATATAGGCCAGGCTGTCTTTGAATTGACTGTGCAGATAAGAATAACCTTTAACTCTTACTCTCCTGCCTCTATTTCCCAACTACTGGTATTAAAGTTGTGTGTAACATACCTTCACATGGGTGGGGGAGGGAGCCTAAATTTGGTTAAGAACTGTTGTATAAAATTACAAAAGCTCAATAAAAATATATTATGAATATATATGTAAAAGCAAGTGAATGTAACACACTAGCCTAATGAAATTGAACTCATTCACTGTAGAAAGTAAAAACCAAAATAATAAAACAGTTGATCAT
>NW_008351958.1:1178188-1180278 GCF_000622305.1 Nannospalax galili | reverse complement strand
TCAGGATTTGCTTTCAGGCATTTTGATAGCTGTTGGAGTGGTTAGAATCAGTGTCAGTTCCCTCTCTAAGGCTTCTAGATAGGGGGAGAAAACAAATTTAGCCATCATTTTAGAACAATAGTGGGTTATCTCCTTTGGCTATAGGTGGGCACTACAGTACTGAAGACCAAAATTTGAAGTCTTTCATCTGAGAAGCACTTTCTACTTAGAAACAACATCATCAATTAGAAATAATTGTCTAAATGACATTTTATATCAGCTTAAGCCTGTCTGGGAAGTGTAATCCCTTGGACTCTTAAAGAAATACACTGATCACTTTGATCTTTGGTTATTCTTTCCTTTTTGGTGTTTAAGACCATACAGTTGGCCCAAATAAGCTAATTAATTTTTACTCTTCAGGTCCTTGGAGGTTCTGTTCCTCAGGGATCACATGGGCTTGGGAGGAGCCCCTGGCTTCTTCCTTTTACCAGTTCTATCTGTGTGAAGATAAGTCAAAGGTCCTACTCGACCATGGCTGGCTTTGCTTGGAAGCATGGAGGAAATTTCTTCACATGGGTGGGGGAGGGAGCCTAAATTTGGTTAAGAACTGTTGTATAAAATTACAAAAGCTCAATTAAAAATATTTTTAAAAATAGAAATAAAATAAATCTTAAAAAAATAAAATTTGTCATAAATCTCATTCACTTATTAAAAAAAGAATGGAATTCGAGAAATAAACTCACTATATAGACAATTTTTTTACTATTTAATTACTTTAAAATATGGAAATTTAAAAGTACATAAAAAGTCTCTTTCATTATCACCTAATTCATGCAGTTCTAAATCCCTTACAGGCAGAACTAATAATTTAAGTGTTGGCAAGTGTGAAGACAAAAAACAGGTTCCACCAGTCTGGTACTTTTAATTACCATGTGCTCTGTAGATAAAGCTTGTTTAAAAACCAAAAATTCTCAAATAAACCTTGATTAGACATATATTTCATTCCTTAAACTAGTTTTAAGATTATGTGTACATTATTTTTGTCTCGTCCTTTATATATCATAGAAAACCTACACAGACCTTCGTATCTTGTTTAGGCTTTCTCATTTTTTCTATTTTGGAAAATAACTCTATTCCCATATCCTTTTAACATCTTTTACATTCTCGTTTTCTTTTGTAATGATTATGAGATATAACATTAACAGATAAATTTTCTTCTTTTTTTTTTTTTAACTTAAAAAAAAAAAAACTATTGAGAATTTCATACTTGAGAATTTTCATACATTTTGATGAAATCCACACCAACGCCCTCCCCTCCAACACCTCCTTTATCTCCCCATCACTTTTTTCTGACAACGCTGTGTACTCTTTCTTTCTTTCCTCCTTCCTATCTTTCTATATTTCTTTCTTTTTAATGGGGCTTTTTGCTACTCTAACTTGCCCCCCTCTGAAGAGGTGACCCTAAAACCTTTTAGGAATTTGATCAGAGTTCCCAAATACTTTTGACATTTTTGGCCTTTGCTGGGAACCAATGAATTTACTGAGCTTACTTACAGAGATGACTGAGAGGTTGCTGAGGTGTATATGTGATTTGGTTTGACTTTTAGCCAAGAAACTGGCTACTTTTCTTTAGGGTCTTTTTACCATGTCTAGACTATTCCTATCTCCTATTCTTATCACACCATACACCAAAGAGGTTACCCAGATTGCCAATAGGAATTCAGGATGCTGACCGCTCTGGCTTCTTCCATGCTGAACAGGGACAGAGGGTGAGGCAATTGGAGTACTCCTTCAGTGGGTCTATCTAAAAGACTCCTGAATTGCATAACTCTTATCTGTAGGGAGAAAAGAAAAGTCCTTGACTGGTGAATAGGGGATGTGAAGGAGAAGTAAAGCCAAGAGTAGTTAGCATTACAAGTTCTAGACAGGGAACCAGAAAAAGAACAGGGCAAATTTCAAATGTTCATATGAGAGTCCATTGGAATTTCTTGACGGGCTTCCAAAAGCATCCCTCTATCTGGTTTCTCCTTATTTTCTTTTGTCTTCCAGGGCTGGACTCTAGAGTAATAGATTCAGGGTATCATTTCAGGTATTTTGATAGCTTTTGGAGG
>NW_008351958.1:1142548-1177160 GCF_000622305.1 Nannospalax galili | reverse complement strand
TTTTAATAATTATGTGACATAATAATATTAACAAATAAATATTCCATCTGTTGTGAAAATTCTTTTTCTGCAGATACTAAACAATATTTATCCCCTTTTAAGGTTCTAGTGTCAAACCAATGTTTGATCAAAGTTTTCCTGGGGAACCAATGAATTTACTGAGCTTACTTACAGAGATGACTGAGAGGTTGCTGAGGTGTATATGTGATTTGGGGGTATGCACACTGAAAAGCCTTTACCCAGCATGGGTCATGCCTTCTCTTCCTAGCCTTCCCCAGATTGTATATTTTAGCCCTCCCCAAATCCAGGAGGCCATGTGTGATTAGGGCCAAATTACATACAGTTGGCTGGGAAGAGTGGATACTCTAGTGTGGGTCCACTGACCCTACTTGCCTCTCTTTTAATGAAGGAGCACAACTGTCAACAAGTCCAACTGTGACAATGTCTAGCAAGCAGGCACAGCTGAAGTCATGATGATGGTAGTTATTTCACCAAAAAGAGACTTCTGTACAGAATCATCTTATTAAAAGAACATGGAATATAAAAAGATCTGGTTCTATGGTCCACAAATGAGGGAGAACCTATGTATTTTGTTTTTCTGGGTCTGTATTATTTCACTTAGTATAACATTTTCTATATTCATCCATTTACCTACAAATTTCATTATTTCATCTTTCTTTACTGCTGAATAGAACCCCATTGTATAAATATACCACATTATGTTACATTTAAAAGGATTTGGTGTTAGGATCCACATATGAGGGAGAACATATGTCACTTGTTTTTCTGAGTCTACTTCACTTAGTATAACAGTTTCTAGATCCATCCATTTCCCTGCAAATTTTCATTATTTCATTTTTCTTTATTGCTGAGTAGAACTCCATTGTTAACCACTCATCTGTTGAGGGACACTTAGGTTGCTTCCATCTCTTAGCTATTGTGAAAAGAACAGCAACAAACATGATTGTACAAGTGTCTCTACAATAGGATAAGTTCTTTGGGTATATGCCAAGGAGTGGCAATATACTGGGTCAATATGGTAGATTCATTTTTAGTTTTTTAAGAGTTCTCCACACTGTTTTCCATAGGGGTTGCACGAGTTTGCAATCCCACCAGCAGTGAATGAGTGTTCCCTTTTCTCCGCATCTTCACCAGCATTTGGTATCATTTGTTCTCTTGATCCTAGCCAGTCTGTTTGTGGTAAGGTGAAACCTTATGGTGGTTTTAATATGTATTTCCCTAATTACTAATAATGTTGAACACTTTCTGAGATGTTTCTTAGCCATCTTTATTTCTTCCTTTGAAAACTCTGTTTAGATCTTAAGCCCATCTTTTAATTGGGTCATTTGATTTCTCAATTCTTTGTGTTTTGAGTTCTTTATATATTCTGGATGTCAAATCTCTGCCAGATTTGTCGCTGGTGAAGATTTTTTTCCCATTCTGTGAGTTTTCTCTTTGCTTTTTTGTTTTTGTTTGTTTGTTTTTTGCTTTACAGAAGCTTTTTAGTTTAATGAGGTTCCACTTGTTGATTGCTGACCTTAATTCCTGAGCAGCTTCTGTCCAATTTAGAAAATCCTTTCCTACACCTGTATTTTGTAAGTTATTGCCAATATTTTCTTCTAATAGTTTCAGAGTTTCCAGTTTCACATTGAGGTATTTGATCAATTTGTAGGTGACTTTTGTTTAAAGTGAAAGGCAAGGATCCAGTTTCATTCTTCTGCAGGTGGAGTTGAAGATGCTGTCTTTCCTCCACTGAGTGTTCTTAGTACCTTTTTCAAATATCAGGATGGTCATTTTCACAATATTAATTCTTCCAATCCATGAGCATGGGAGGTCCTGCCATCTCCTGATGTCTTCCTCAATCTCTTTCTTTAATGATTTAAAATTTTCATTGTAGAGACCTTTAGTGTCTTTGGCCAGGTTTATTCCAAGATCTTTTTTTTTTTTTCAGCTATTGTGAATGGGAGCATTTCCCTATACTCTCTCTCCAATTGCTTGTTATTGGTACATAGAAAGGCTACTGATTTTTGTAGATTGATTTTTATAATCTGCCACTATACTGAAAGTATGGTTCAGTTCTAGGAGTTTTCTGGTAGAATTTTTAAGATCTCTTAGGTATAGTATCATATAATCTCCAAAAAAGTATGGTTCGACCTTTTCTTTTCCAATTCCTTTAATTTCTTTCTCTTGTCTGATTGCTGTAGCAAGAGTTTCAAACACTATGTTTTAAAGGAGCAGAGATAGTGAACATCCTTATCTGGTTCCCGATTTTAATGAGAATGCTTCCAGTTTTTCTCCATTTAGAATAATGTTGGCTGTGGGTTTGTTGTATATAGCTTTAATTATGTTAAGGTATATTCCCTTCAGTCCAATTCCCTTTAGAACCTTTATTATGAATGCATGTTGAGCTCTGTCAAAAGGCTTTTCTGCATCTATTCAGATGACAATATGGTTTTTGTCTTTGGCTCCATTTATATAATTAATGACGTTTATTGATTTGGGTGTATTGAACCATCCCTGCATCTCTGGAATAAAGCCTACTTGATGATGGTGAATGATCTTTCTGATGTACATCTGTATGCAGTTTGCAAGTATTTTGCATCTATGTTCATTAAGGATATGGGTCTATAGTTTTCTTTTTTGGCTGTTTGGCCCAGTTTGCATATTAGAGTGATGCTGGCTTCATAGAAGGAATTTTGGAGCTCTCCCTCTCTTTCTATTGTTTTGAATAATTTAAATAGCATTGGTTGGAGATCTTCTTTAAATGTCTGATAAAATTCTGCTTCAAATCCATCTGGGCATAGCCTCTTTTTAGTCAGGAAGCTTTGTATTACTGTTTTGATTTCCTTATATGTTATGGGTGTGTTAAAACCTGTTGATCTCTTCTTGGTTTAACTTTGGTGGTCCCCATGATTTTAGATATCCATCCATTTCTTTTAGATTTTCAAATTTACGGAAGTATAAGCTTTTAAATTATTCTCTTATAATATTCTGGATCTTTGAGGTGTCTGTTGTGATGTTTCCCCTTTCATCTCCAATTTTGTTGATTTGGATTTGCTCTTTCTTTCTTTTGGTTAACTGGGGAAGGATCTATCTATCTTGTTTAGCTTTTCAAAGAACCAGCCCTTAGATTTATTAATTCTTTGTATTGTTTTCTTTGTTTCTATTTCATTGATTTCTGCTCTGATTTTTGTTATTTCTTCTCTTCTGCTGGGTTTGGGTTTCATTTGTTCTTGCCTTTCCAACATCTTGAGTTGCAGTGTTAGGTTATTTATTTGGGCACTTAGAGATATAAATTTCCCTCTTAGGACTGCATTTAAAGTGTCCCAGAGGTTTTGTTGTGTTATATTGCCCTTTTCATTAAATTCCAGAAATTATTCTATTTCTTTCTTCATTTCTGCTTTGACCCATTCAATGTTTTGGAGTATGTTGTTTAATTGCTGTGAGTTCCTGTAGTAACTAGGACTTTCTTCCAGTGTTGATTTTGGGCTTTATTGCATTGTGGTCTGATAGAATGCATGGAATTATTTCAATATTTTTGTGTTTCTTCAGGTTTGTTTTGTGGCCCAGTATGTGGTCAATTTTTGAAAAAGCTTCATGGGGTATTGAGTAGAAAGTGTATTCTTTGGTGCTTGGGTGGAATATTCAAAAGATGTCTGTTAGCTCCATTTGATGTATGGTATCATTTAATTCAGAAGTCTCTTTGTTTCTTCCTTGTCCAGTTGATGTGTCTAATGTAGACAGTGGGGTATTGAAGTCCCCTACTATTAATGAGTTGTGGTTAATCTGTGTCTTAAAGTCCTGTAGTGTTGTTTTTATGAATTTGAATGTACCAGAGTTTGGTGAATATATATTAAGTGTAGTAATATATTCTTGGTTAACTGTTCCTTTGATCTAAATGAAGTGACCCTCCTTATCTTTTCTGATTAATTTTACTTTGAAGTCTATTTTATCAGATATTAGAATTTCAACCCCTGCTTGTTTCTTAGTGCCATTTGCTCAGAATATTCTTTTCTATGTTTTTACCTTAAGGTAGTTCCTGTCCTTGAAGATGAGATGGGTTTCTTGCAGATAGCAAAGAGATGACTTTGGTTTCTTAATCCATTCACTTAGCCTGTGTCTTTTGACTGGGGAGTTCAGTCCATTGATATTTAAGGTTATTATTGAAAATTGTGTACTACTTGCCATCATTTTGATTACTGTTTGTGTTCTCTGTCTAATTTTGTGTTTCCTCAATTATACTTTTATTTTCTTTCATTGCCCCTGGGGTACAGTTGCTTCTCTCTCTGCTCTGTGTATTACTTCAAGTATTCTTTGAAGGGCTAGTTTTGTGAACATGTATTCTTTCAGGCTATTCATGTCATGGAAGATTTTCCTTTCCCCCTCAACTATAATAGACATTTTTGCTGGGCACAGTATTCTTGATTGGCATCTATTGTCATTTAGAACTGGAAATACCTTGGTCCAGGCTCTTCTGGCTTTCATAGTTTGCATTGATAAGTCAGCTGTAATTCTTATGGGCTTTCCTTTGTATGTGACTTGTCTTTCTTTTTTAGTATTCTTTCTTTGTTCTGCACATTTAGTGTTTTTAGTATGATATATCAAGGGGAGTTTCTTTTCTGGTCCTGTCTATTTGGTGTTCTATGTGCTTCCTGTATTTGTATGGTGATGTCTTTACTTAATGTCAGGAAATTCTCTTCTACAATCATGTTTAAGATCTGGTCAATACCATTAACCTGAAATTCTTCTACTTCCTCTATTCCTATGATCCTCAGATTTGGTCTTTTCATGGTGTCCCACATCTCTTAGATATTCTATTCCTTTGTTTTTTTATTTTCCATAATCTTTGTTTGCGTGATCCAATTCTTCAACTTTATCCTCCAGTGTTGATATTCTGTTTTCCATTTCATTCATTCTTGTGGTGAGGTTTTCCCCTATTGTTTCAAATTGGCTTATTGAGTTTTGCACTTCCTTCTTTTCTGCCTGAGTTTTCTTCAGTGTTTCCATCTCTTTTGTGAATTCATTCAGAAGTTTATCCCTATCTTCTTTTAGTTCTTTGATTTGTTGTTCATGTGTTCTTTAAATTCTTTGAATGCCTTGATCATGTTTATGATTGTTCTTTTAAATTCAGTGTCCTGGGTTATCTCTAGGTGGTTGTCCTTGCAGAACTCTTCTACAGGATTGGTGGAGTTTGGTGGGTACATAGTGTTTTGGCTTTCCATTTTATTATTCTTTAGTTCTTTATTATTCTTTCATTGTGGTTTTGGCATGTGAATTTCTTCTGTTGTTTATGATTCTGATATGAGAATTAAGTTGAAATATGCTTCTGTTTGTATTATCATGGTGCCTAGATCCTTTCTTTATTGGTTATTAAAGCTGGTTGGTACAGGGTTCAGTTTCTCTCAGGTTTAATTTGGAGGAAACTGATGGCTTCAGATCAGCTATTCAGGAGTACCCACAGAAGTCCAATTCAGGTTCCAGTCAGGTACACTCAGGCTTCCTTCACCACATGGAGGTAAGATCTGGGTGCTCTGAGAAAGTCCCCTGTGTTCACAGGCCCTTTGCCAGAAGGAGGCCAGAACTCAGCACTCTCTGGTGGTCTGCTGAGATCAGAGCCACTACACTGGTAGAGGCCGGAACCCACCTTCTCAGGCTGTCTGCTAATATCTCAGCCTTAGCCTAAGGAAGCCAGATCTTGCCCTGGGGCCTTGGGATGTGCCTCAGGAAATCCCAGGTAGGGGGATGGGTATGGCTCAATTAGGGAAAACTCACCACTATGTGGAGGCAGGGTCTGGTTGCTCTCAGGCAGTCCCCTGCTTTCTCAGGCCCTCTGCCAGAGGGAGGTCAAAGGGAGGCTAGAACTCGGCACTCTGGCAGTCTCCCCAGGGTCTTTTTATAAGAACACTAATCCCATTCATGAGGGCTTTATCTTCATGACCTAATCATATTCCAAAGGCCATGCTCCCTAACCATACCATCACAATGCACATGAGGATTTCAACACATAAAATGACTGCAGTGGGGAAGGGGGCATGAGAACACTCAGTTCATAATAGTGACCCCGATTCAATATTATTTCTGAAATGTGATGCTAAAATTGCAAACCATTCAAGGAAAAACTAGATGCATTGACTTTACCAAAATGATTTTTTTAATCAAAGGACACTATCAAGAAAGTGAAGGCTTGGTACACACCTGTAATAGCAGTAGTTGGGAAATGGAGGCAAGAGATTAAAAGTTAAAGGTCATCCTTATCTGCACAGTGAATTCAAAAGCAGTTCTGGGCTATATAAGACGCTGTCTCAAAAAGACAACCAAAGAATGTATAAAAATGACCTTATATAACCTAGTATAATAAATGTTTTACTTTTTTTCAAATTAAATTTTAGCTCTTAGTTATTTTGAATTTTTGTGCATTTCATACAAAACATATTAATCACCTTTATACTTTCTCCCCATCAACAACCACCATAACCCCACACACACACCTGATTTCACACATTCTATCATATATGTTAAAGCCTGTTGAGTCAGATTATTGTACCCAGACATTCCTCTGCAAGTTTATCCACTGAGGTCTAGTCAGCCTATCTAGAGTCTTTCCCTTAAAGAAGATTAATTCTCCCTCACCCAGTAGTAATTAGCTTCCAAGAGTTCTTAGGCTAAGGTTGAAGCCTGCTGCCCATTTCCCCAGTTCTATGCTAGGTTTTTATCTGATTGAGTTTGCATGGCTCTTGTGTATACTATGCATTGCTGTAAGTTCATATGAGCAAGGTTCCAGCAGCTTGTAAAATTCTATTTCCTTATGGTCATGCACTTCATCCCCTGGCTCTTACAATCTCTCCTCCCCCTCTTCCACAATAGTCCAGAGCCCTGAGTGGGTGAAGTTTAACATTACAAAGTTCCGCAACTGGTCACACAGAGAATAAGTGTCTGTGAGATACCCAGCCTTAAGTGACACCTTTACAATGGAACCTCTACACCTAAGTCTCACGGAACATAGTGGAACAAGGAGTAGAGAGAATACCAATGCATCTCTCAACTCTCACCATCAAAGCTCCCTCATGCAACAGAGGGCGATGAACACAAAAGGCCACAAATAACCAAAATATAGAGAATAAGAGCCTGCAGAGTATGGGTCCCTGAACAGGACTCCTATAATAATTTTTAATTGGGTGGGGCAGTCATAAATCACATTGCATCAAAACCATCCAGTTACAAACAAAATGAATATTCCCATGATGCTACAGCATCCTCACCCGTATTTCCTTAAAGGGCTTTTAAGAGCACCTTCACATTGTCACCACTTCGTTTTTCACTCAAGTACTCATCTCAGATCAGGAATCCCTTCTGCTCTGCAAATGAAGTCTCTTGGGCTCAGCTGTACAAAGAGAATGCTATTGTCAGATTGTTTAAGGAGAGCATTATGTGTATGAGCAAACTTAAAGGACAGTACAGAAAGACTTGCTGTGTTGCTGTCATGGACATTTCTTCTTGCACCAGTGGTGGATCCCTTTTAAGTGATAAAACACAAATGTTTGAGTTATCAAGTGATATGAATGCTTACATCAGGCCATCTCCTATCACTTGTAACAAGGTCCACAAATGGAACTATTCTCCTTGTGCCAGAGTAGGCTATGACATCATTCTTAATGCAACTAAAGGTGTGGGACAGTCAGAGTTTGCTGTTGCTGATGTGGTTGATATGTTTGTTTTACTACTGCCACCAGCAGGAGACGAACAGCAGGGCTTCAAACGGAGTACAACTGGCATGGAGGTCTGGTCCTTATAACTAAATCTGATGGAGTCTTGATTGAACCAGCTAGAAGGATACAAGATGACGAGCGCACTGAAATTACTCCACAAGTGCTCAGAAGTCTAGCGACCAAAGGTAATTTTTATTGCCACCAGAAGTGGAAAGGCATCAGTGGAATGTGGGCTATAAGGAGAGAATTCCAGGACCTAATGCTGGCCAGCAGGAAGGTGACCACCAAGTGAGAAGCAGCAGAAAGTCTGGATGTAGAGTCTCATTCAGGAAATGTCTTAGAACATTTCAAGACCCATCTTATCATCTGAAAACAAAACCTTTGAAAGCAGAGGCTAATAAAATGCATCCTGTACAATCATTAAAGAAATTTTAATCTTGTAAAGAAAAACTGAAAAAGGCAGCCTTCCACAAAATGGGAGAAAATATTTCTATTATATATCTGAAAAGGGTGTGTCATCCAGACTAAACAAACAGCCCTTACAACTCCACAATAGAAATACAAATAACCCAGTTAAAATGGGAAAAGATTTTCCACAGGTGTCTTTCTAAAACACACAGACACACAGACACACACAGACACACACACATACACACACACACACACACACACACACACGGCCAGGTATGTGGTAGCACACACCTTTAGTCCTAGCACTCTGGAATCAGGGACAGGCAGAGAGTTTGAGGCCAGCCTGATCTACATAGCAAGTTCCAAGATACCCTGTCTCAAAAAGACAAAAAATAATAATACTATATATGCATATTTATGTGTATGTGTTCCCAATAAGCAAGTGAAAGCTGTTGATCATCATTGGTCATTAGGGAAATGCAAATCAAACTACTCTATGATACTACTTTATATCTAGTAGAATGACTACGATTTGTGAAAAGGAAAGAAAAATAAATAATGATTGATGATAATGTAGAGAAAACAGAACTCTTGTTCATTGCTAGTGGCATTGTCATATGGTGCACCCATTGTCAAAACACCCTGATACTTCCTCCAAATGGTAAACAAAATTATATAACACAGACCAGCATATACATTTTCTAGGACTTTTACAATAAATTATCAAAAACAAAATCATTTTAAAACACAGTTACTCTTTACAGTCCTGAAGACTAGATGTATGAAATTAGGCTGTTGGCAGAATGTGCACCTCCTAAAGATACCAGGGAAGAATTCTTCCTGTCCTCTTCTGGCTTCTGATGTAACTGAACATCATGCTGGGGCTTGTAGCTGTGCCTGCATGTTCCATGGTGGCCCTTCCTTCTGTACATTTGTCTCTCTGTATCCAAGTTTCTCTCCTCTACAACAGTGATTACTGGATTAGAGTCTACTGGAACCCAGTAGGATCTCCTGTTAATTAAATTAGTCCTACAAGGACCCTATTTTCCAGTAAGGTCCTATCACAGGTGCTAAGGGTTAGGACTGTGACATCTTTTTGAAGAACACAATTCAGCTGCAGCACCAGCAGTACCACCTCTATATACCCATAAGAACTGAAAACAAGTATTGAACAAAACCTATACAGGAATGATTACAAGAGCATTATTCATAACAACAAAAGTGGAAACAACTCAAATGCCTATTAAGTGATAAATGGACAAACACGATGAGAAATGTTAAATTATCAGTGAACACACCACAGTCTCATTCTCTGCACATTGACCAGTTGTGGACCTCTGTGTTAATCATCATCTGTTGCTGCAAGAAGGTTTCTGGTGAGAGTTGAGAGATGCACTAACCTGTGGGTGTGATAATAAGTTATTAGGAGTCAGTTTAATGCTCATCCATTTAACAGACTGATAGTAATAGGTTCTCCATTAGGGTCTGTGACCTATCTGGCCACAGGTTCTTGGTCCTGATTCCTAGCTGAGGAACTGTTAGCAATTGATAGCTAGCTGCTGGATGAAGGAGAGTCCCTTTTCTTTAAGGGTATGATACCTGCAGTGTAACCAGACTCCAAGGGATGGACCCACAACCAAAAGCATTTGGAGAACACAAATTAGACTTGATAAGACTTTTACAAAGAAAACTAAAAGAAGACATGAAGTGGGGGGGTCAAAATTCATCGTGTGACATTCTCAATAAAGTATTTTTAAGTGTCGGTGAAGAAGAGGGAAGCACTGACGAATGCTACGACACAGAAACTTTGAAAACGTGCAAAGGGAAAGAAGCCAGACACAGAAAAACGCCTCCACTGGTCTGAGATGTTCAGAGAAAGCAAATCTGGACAGAACGAAAAGTGAAGGTGCTCAGGGGCGGGGAAAGAAGATCAGTGCCGGTTAGCAGTCTTCGGAGTCTCATACAGACATTCAGTAACTAGGCAGAAACGATAGCTAAACAAATTGGTGAAAACAGTTAAGCATTGAACTGCATACTCAAAGCAATGTGTTTTATGATTTACAAATGACATCATAAAAAATAAGCATTCTAAAAAGTCACAAATGTACATACATCTTTTCATGCAAATCTTTAGTGAGAATGTTTTATTTTTATCTTTGAAACTGTCTTTTAACAGATAGGGGCTGCCCATTCAGACTGATATCCATGTATAGTCATGATTTTAATTGTGTGACCCTCATTTGGAAGGTGTCTGCAGAATTCTATCAGATCCTGGTGATGTGTTTCCCTTAGCATGGTATGACATAGCAGATCAATCATTATTGAAAGTCAAATGGAAACTACTCAGTTTCACAGTCAAACAGAATCTGAGATTCAGCTTCCTTTCCATTTGCATCATATTACCAAAAATGCTACTGAAACTCCTGCTACAAATTTCCGTGTGAATGAGCATCTCATAGTGTCTTCTAACTTTTGACAGTGCAGGAACAGTAAAAGCAGTTTGATGTTAGCTGTGATTCGAACAACAAAAATCAAAGTGACTTCATGTCTATATAACTGTCTCATGTAAGTACTGTTTGACTTGCAATTTCAGGTTAATAATATTAAGGAACATTGTTAAAATACAACAAAAAGCAGTTTTCAAGGCCATTTCACTCTTCATTAATAATAATTTAAGGAGATTTTTTTTCAGAAGAAGAAATTATCTTGTCTATGGGCTAAAGAAAAATCCCCAATGAAAAATGAGCACTGCTAATGTGCTGAGCTGCCGTGTGGACGGGCCAGCTGCAGTGTGGACAGACAGGCCAGCTGCGGTGTGCTTCACAGAAATGACAACTCAGAACTGACAATGGGAGTTTCCACCAGAATCTACACTTTCCTTCACACACAACAAATTATTGTGCCAAGAACCCACCAAATCTTTGTTAATTTTTTTAATCAAGCCATCCCTGCCTCCCCCGCAAAAATTTGTATCACCCTCATTTATAATGGCACATTTGCAGATTCCACCGAAGGTAAATTAGTGCCATCCAAACTGATTTGAAAGCACTCTCACCTACAGGCAGTCCATGCAGAATGCTGATAGAATACTTCATCACTTCAAACTTGGCATTAATTCTTCAAATAAACAGCAATGGAAAAACATCAGTACTATGTCTGACTTCATCAAAAGCTAAGAAAAACTACTTGGAACTGGGGACTGTTGCTCCCAGTGTCCTCAACTTACCAACAGGCTAATAATCTTAAATAAACGTATTTTCTCTGAACATATTTCTTTAGCTGCCATCAAACGTGATTTAATTAACTCACCATCAGCAACCCTTGGTTAACAAATAAACCACTTAATAAGCTTACTTAGGACGAATCTTGTTTTATTATTTTTGGAAAGACATGCTGTTGTGATGACATAGTCTCTTTTTAATTTCCTGGATTTTACTAGAGTTTCATTCCTGAGTTTGAAATATTGTGAGGAATAATCTGATGATATCAGTGCACGCTGCATTCTTTCAGCACAACTATACTGTGATTGCATAATAAATACAGTGTTTTATCACTTACTTTGCAACAAAATAATCTAAACTTCACTGTGTCTTAAAAGCTTGATATTCAAATTCCACTGTTCTTGTTTTGACAAGATATGAAGGCAGTGATCATTTTAAAGTAAGTTAGATGCCATGGCACAATAATGTATGGTAAGTAAAATGCTGGATTAACCAGGCTGGTGGTGCTTGCCTTTAGTCCCAGAACTCAGGAGACAGAGGCAGGTGGATCTCTGTGAGTTCAAGACCAGCCTGGTCTACACAGTGAGTTCCAGGACAGCTGGGGCTCCAGGGAGACCCTGTCTCAAAAAGACCAAAAAAAAAAAAAAAGTTGCTGAATTAAAACAAAGTCATTGCAATTCATAGCCACTGAACAGCAGTGGGAAGCAACAAAACCATCACATACAGTCTCTGTCACAGCCTTCCACTCTGCTATCAGAGCGTGAAAGCAGCTACATGCAGTGCATAAACAGATGAATGTGGCTCTGCTCCAATAAAACCGTATTTGTGGATTCTAAAAGATGAATTTTGTATGATAGTAATCCATCAATATTATCATTGAGACTTTTCAAGCATGTAAAATAATGAGTCATTTTTATCCACATAAATGTACACAAGTAAAAGTAGAAATCTGAGTAGAGTTGTTAATGGTATCAAAATTGTTATCTTGACTGTGACAGTACACAGTAGAGTTTTTCAAACTGTTACTACTGGGAGAACCTGGAGAATATATATCACCATGTCTCTATATCACTTTCTATACTTGCACACAAATCTACAATTAGCTAAATAAAATTCACAGAAGGAGCGATTCAAGATGGCACACAAATACTGAATCAGTCTTCTGGCATCTCCAGAGAATAAACCAAGGACAGCTGGATAGCAGCTATCAGAAGAGTAACGACTGAAATGTTCTAGTCTAATAACAAAGTTAAATAGAAAACTTTAAACAGAACAGGAAATACGGAGTCTATCCTAAAGGGGATTGATGCAGTTTTGGGGGAGCTACTCCATCCCAATGAAATGGGGTGACCATAACCATACTTAAGACAGAGAGTCCTAGAAAAACCACACTGCATGCTCAGTAATAGACATGTTTAAATAAAAAATAAAAGGAGGGAGGGAGATTAAAAATAGCATGCAGCATCAGCAGAGGGAGCAAAGACACCATGGGGAAAAGCCTCACCTCTCAGCACTCAAACCAAGCAGTAGTTAAATGCTATCTTTTAACACCTTTGTTGAGTTGGCAGTTTTGCAGCCTCAACCCTTCCATGAACTGTAGTTTCAGGAAACTTGGAGCCAGCATTCCAGGACTGCCTGCTAAAATCTGGCCTGCAGAATACCTCTAGAATATGGGGAAGAAACTGCATCAGAATCCTGCAGTACTCTGCATGGTGGAAACATGGTTGGAGGAGAACTTTCACACTGGTCCCAAGCAGCATGCCCAACATTGGCAGGAAGCACAAGGGCAAGGCTAACACTTACAACCCAGGACTCCTGAAGAACCCCCCAAAGGTGTGACCAGAATCCATAACCTGACCCCTGAAAAACTTCCCACTGACAGGTCAAGAGAGGTGCAGACAGCATTAGAAACCTGACCTCTGAGGGACTGTCCAGAACTGTGTCTAGCATCTGTGACCTGATCCATGAAGGACCACACAGGGGTGTGACAGTCATCAGGGAGCCTAGGAAGGAAGACTGCCGAGAAGCTACAACCAGCAGTCAGAGAAGACTGAACACTGTACTCCCAACCAGCTCTCCCACTTCATATTTATTCCTCCTTTGGTTAATACCCAATATCAGCTTAGCAGGCCCATTGTATTCTGCCTCTATTCCTTTTTTTTTTTTTTTAATTTGCCTTTGAAGGGCTGGAGAGATAGCTCAGCAGTTAAAGAGCACTGGCTGCTCCAGAGGACCCAAGTTCGATTCCCAACACAAACAACTGTCCATAACTCCAGTTTCAGGGGATCCAACGCCCTCTTCTGACCTGTAGAGGCATTGCACAACACAGGTGCATGTACATACATGCAGAAAATACACATACAAAATAAAAATAATATAATAAAATATTTTAAATTTTTAATTTGCCTTTGATACACTTTCCAAAGAACATAGGCTGGCTTAGTTTTAGGGGGTCTCCATTTCTGGCTTAGTTTGGGGGGGTCTCCATTTCTCCACCTCCTGAGTCCTGAGACTTTTTGGTTATCTGATTGCTTTTCCTTACCATTTCCTTTTCATTCTACCTTTACTCAAAACTGCCTCATACTCCTCCCTCCCTTTCCTCTGTTGTTTGTACATCCTATTTCTTCATCCCCTACTTTTTCTCTATAAACTCAGTATTAATCACTGTCTTAACATACTTTTCTTTCACTCATTCCCACAGTAATTAGTATCTTGGTGCACACCATGCTACCAGTATTCCTTTATTTCCTAAAACTAGTAGTGTTTAAGGGGCGATTTTATATTATTTGATGTTACTGTATGTTCATAGTAGGCCTAGCCTTTCATAGTGACTGTTTTTCAGACAGAACTCTACTTTAAGAGGAATACTGGGAACTGAGCCTGGTATTATACCTCAATGCTACTACAATCTAGTCACTCTTGAGCACTACAAAAACTTCCACTGAAAGAATAAGTTGATCAAACAGTAACAAATTTCAAGCAGCCACATATGTGCAAGTGCAAATGCAAAAACATGAAAAACCAGGCAGGATTCCTCCAAAGTTACAAATCCCACAGTAATACCCCCAAATAAGAGTGAATTAGATGGAATCCCAGACAAAAAATGTGAAGAATTCCAAGAGGACACAAGTACACAGAATTCCAAAAGAACCAAAACCAACAGCTAAATGAAATGAGAATGTCATTCAAGATATGAAAAGGAATTCAGTAAGGAGATAGAGATGCTGGAAGACCTGAAATGCTGGGAATAAAAAAATTAAATGAGTCAAATAAAAAAGTCCATGGAAAGCCTCATCAGTAGACTTAATCAAAGGGAGGACAGATTATCAGGGATTCAAGACAAGGTAGAGGAATTGGGGCATTCAAAACCAATAACAAAAATAATTAACGAGAAGTTACAAAAAGAGCATTTGAGATCTACGAGAGACTCTGTGAAGACCAAATCAATGAATTATGGGCATAGAAGGAGAATTTCATGCTAAATGTGTAGAAAATATTTTCGATAAAATCATTTCAGAAAATTTCCCAACTCTAAGAAAAGAGGAATTTTAGGACACCAAATAGGCAAGATGAGTAAAATCCCTCTCTGTGTTATATCATACTCAAAACACTAAAAATACAGAGCAAAGCAAGAACAGGAAAACTATAAGACAGAAATGCCAAGTTACATATAAAGGCAGATCCATCAGAATAAAAACATGCTTCTCAATATAAACTCTGAAGGACATTAGGGTAATTCAAGCACTAAAAGACCACAACTGCTACCCCAGACTGCAATACCCAGTAAAAATATCTGTCATGATTGAAAGAGAAAGAAAAACTGTCCACGACAAAAATAGGATAAAAAAATTCATCACCACAAAACCAGTTCCACAAAAGGTACTTGAAGAAATCCTTTGGGCTGATGAGAAAGATAAAAACATCCACGAAGTTACAGAAAAGAACAAACCACACTAAGGAATAGTTAAGAAAATGAGGAAAAAGAAAATACCAAAGACTACAAAACCAACAAATGACAGGAATTAATAAATACCTTTCAATAACAACCTGGAATATCAGTGGTTTAATTTTCTAAATCAAAAGACACAGACTTAAGCAGATTGTATATAAAAATAGGACCCGGCTGGGGAGATGGCTCAGTGGGTAAAGTGCTTGCTACACAGGCTTCAGATGAAGACCTAAGTTTATATTCCCAGATCCCACATAAAGCCACATAGCACATATCGCAATCCTAGCACTCCTACAGCAAGATGGGAGGTAAAGACTAAAGAAACCCTGGAAACTCACAGGCCAGCTAGCCTGGTACACACAGGAAAGAAAAACATCAGATCCTGTCTCAAACATGGTAGAAGGTGAGGACTGACACCAGGGGTTGGCCTCTCTCTCTCTCTCTCTCTCTCTCTCTCTCTCTCTCTCTCTCACACACACACACACCATAGCATCATGCATCCACACCCACCTACAACATGAACACACCCATACACACACATCATATACACATACAAAGATCAGTAATTAAAAAAAAAATAGGACCCATCTATTTTTTGCCTCTTAGAAACATACCTCACCATTGCAGACAGATGCAACCTTAGGGCAAAAGATTGGGAAAAGTTATGCCAAGCAAAAGAAGGTAGGAAACAAGCAGGTCTAATATCTGACAAAATACACTTCAAACCAAAATTAGAAAAGATTTTTTAATTGAATAAAGAAACAACTCATCAAGAAGACATCACAATTTTAAACATATATGCATCAAATATGGGTGCACCCAATTTCATAAAACAAATACTACTAGATGTAGAGACCACAGATTAACTCCAACACAGTAACAACAGATGACATCAATACCACACTCACAACAATAGATAGGTCATCTAACACAAATAACAGAGCAGTAACTCCATTAAAGGAAATTCTAGATTGTGCTGGTTAGTTTTTGTCAACTTGGCACAAACTAGAGTCACCTGGAAAGAGGAAACCTCATCTGAGGAATTTCCTCCATCAGACTTGCCTGTGGACATGTCTGTGGGACATTTTCTTAATTGATAATTGATGTAGGAGGGCCCAACCCACTGCGGGAAAAATATAAGGGAAAGACTTTAAGATATAGGCATAAGTAAGGACTTTCTCAATAGATCTCAATTCATTCAGAAAATTATGCCAGCAATTAAAAAAATGGGACCTCATGAAATTAAAAAGATTCTACACAGCAAAGGAAACAGTTGATCAAGTAAAGAGATAGCCTACAGAAATGGAAAAAATCTTTACTAGCTATACATTTGACAGAGGATTAATATCTAAAATAAGCAAAGAACTAAAAAAACCTGGAGAACAAGATAGCAAACAACTCAATCAATAAATGAGTTAATGAACAGACCATTCTCAAAATATGAAATACAAATGGCCAAATAAACATATAAACAAAAAGATTCAGTCTCACTAGCCATCAGAGAAATACCAATTAAAACTGAAGCTTCATCTCAGAATAGCAATCACTAAGGAAATAAATAACAAATGCTGGAGAAATTGGTGGAATCCAAACTAGTCCAGCCACTTGTGCAGAGAAAAATTGAAAACTATTAATCATGTCATAAGAATTTTAAGTTTCTGACACTGTCCCATGTACCTCTTCATCTAGCTGCTTTTTGAAAAATATCCTTTATAATAAGCCAGTACATGTAAGGTTGGTGTTATTAACTTATGTGAACCACTGTAGCATAATATTCAAGCACAAAGAGGGGATCATGAGAACCCACTTCATAACAGAGGTCCCAGGCCTGAGCTTGCAAAGGAGTCTGAAGCGGGGTTGTCTTGAGAGGACTGAGACCTCAGCTTGCAGGATGGGGTGCTAAGTTAAACAGTGTCAAAATCGAATTGGAGAGCACTCGGTTGGCATCCACTACAGAACGAACTGCTTGCTTGCTGGTATGTAGAAATCACTCCTTTTGAGATCACAGAAATTGTGTTGATTGGTATTGTTACCAAAGTAGAGGAAAAAATTTCTTTCCACATTCTATGAAGTGGATTTATCACAAATACGCATTTTCATTACATATACAAAAAAAATCTTTCAATTTCATATTTTCACAGTCTATTGATTACTTACCAAGTCAATGAATATAATATGAAAAATAATGCTTAGAATAATCTAGCTGGAACCAACAAAGAGGAGAGTCCTGGCATAGGGATTTACTTGGCAGCCTTGGTAAAGGCACGATGAACCCACAGGATCATCAGCTCAAGCCTTGTGAGCACACTCCAAGGTGGCCTGACCCTCACCCCACGTTGCGCCACCCAGTGAATTCCCCATTTCTTTGTTCTCACTGTAAAAGCCTGCCCAGTCCCTCGTGGTGCCATCTCAGTGATGCTTGGCCTCACCTTTAAGGTGACCGGCTACGGTGGCACTCGTGGAACCCGGTGATTGGTACATATTCCCTATAAAGCCTGATACACTTCCTAATAAACTTTAGATCTGTGTCACAGAACCTGGTCTCCAGTGTCTGCATGTCATCTGACTGATGCCATCACCTCACCCCAGATCTCCGAAGACCCCCAATATTGCAACACAACAATACTTTATCCTTGTCATTAAAATCCTCTAAAGTTACAAACTAACTACCCCCCTTCTATGAGTGTCTAGAAAATTGCAAAGACTGATTTTTCAAGTCCTAAAAAGCAAAGTCTTCGAATTCAAAAATGAGAATCAAAAGACTGATTTTGATGTTCATTTCCTCACAAGATCTTTTCTAATTTGTTAAAACATTGGAATGTAAAACTAGTAATTAAATGAACATTGTCATGGTATTTCACTGTGAGGGTAAGACCAGGAGATTCCACAATCAAGAATATTACAGTATATCAAAATAAACCTTTATAAGGCATATATTTATTTTAAAACTCCTATCAGTGTCCATGTCACAGGATTCCTGCCTTGTTAGCAAATAGAGACTGTAATAACAAAGGCATTTCATGCCTTTTAAAACCAAATTAGATTGCCAAGAAATCTGTTTTTACCCCCAACTTTCCTTGTCTATTATTAAATTGGACCATTCAAAATCATTGCCGGGTCAACACGAGTTGAAATTGAAACCATCATGCTCTTTGATGGAGGACTGCCATTCCAAGCATGTAACACTGAAAAAAGATATGAATCATTCGAGTTCTCTTTCATAAATCTGTTCCAAGATTAGCAAACATCTCTGCAGAAGCACTATGTGCTAAGCATTTACTACATTCTAGTTATCACACTGAACTCTGGAGATATAGATGTAAGTAAAACATGGTCTCAACCTGCTTATTGTCTAGTAGAAAAAAACACATTGTACCACTGTGCAAAAATAAAGCATTTGTGGTGTTTTGTATCATCTTAACAAAACCAAGCTATAAAAATGCTTAGTAGTGTACTACACATGGCAGGAAAAACATTTTTCTTTTGTACATTTATTTTGTTTATCTAAATTCCACATGGAAATTTTTCTTAGGTTTTTAAATAAATCAAGGTAAATTACCTTTTCAAAACATACTCATGCAAAGATTTTATCAATATCTATAATTCTCTTTTTAACTATGTCTCAAAAGATTTATGCTATAGTGGGCCGGAGAGATGGCTCAGCGGTTAAGAACACTGACTATTCTTGCAGAAGACCTGGATTCGAATCCAAGCACCCATATGGCAGCTAACAACTGTCCGTAATTCCAGTTCCAGGGGATCCGACAGCCTCTTCTGTCTTCCGCTGGCATCGCATGGCACAGGTGCACTTTCCTACATGCAGACAATACACGCATACACAGAAAATAAAAATAACAAATAAAATTTTTGAAAAAAAAAAGATTTATGCTATAGCAAAACTGGACCATCGGCTTTAACCAATTCTTTAAAAATATTTTTTAATTTATTTTTATTTTATGGGTATGAGTGTTTTGCCTGTATGTAAGTGCACCTGTGTCAGACAGTGCCCACAGAGCCCAGAAGAGGGCATCAGATTCCCTGGAATTGGAGTTACAGATGGCTGTTAGTCACCATGTAGGTGCTGGGAATCAAACCCAGGTCCTCTGGAAAAACATCAAGTGCTCTTAACTGCTGAGTCATCTCTCCAGCCCCCAATTTTTTAAAAATTTATTTTATTTTTATGAGTGTTTTTCCTGCATGAATGTAAGTGCACCCATGTCATCCAAAGCCCAGAGGCCAGAAAATGGCTTTGAATCCCCTGGAAGGGGTGGTTGTTAGCTGTCATATAGGTGCTGTAAACCCAACCCAGGTCCTCTACAAGAGCAGTCAGTGCTCTTGCCCACTAAGCCATCTCTCCAGCCCCTTGCTTTGCTCAATTCTTAAGAAACAGCACTTGGTAAGAAAGAATGGATTCTCAGGAGGTCAATCTATAAGACTTTACTAGTGGGCAGAGTTGACGGATCATTTCAGTCATTACTGGCCTAAAGAATGTAGGCCCGATACAGTACAAAGGAAGAGTGACATTAATGAGACCACCTAAGGCCCAGAGCCTCAAGCTGTAAGTCCTACACTTCTATTGCATATGAAGTCTACAGGGCCTTTCTGGCCTCACACCAAGATCTCTAGATCAGCCCTATCTTCATTTAGTGTCACATGCCAGCCAGCTTGGCTAAAACGGCTGCTTGATCCATAGGTAATGAGCATAAAATTGTTTGAAGTATATGAAGTGTTCTTTAAATTTCCTATAGATACCTAAGGCCAGGGCCTATAAGTCCCCTTTTCCCAAGGTACTTTAATATCAATTTGAAGAGGAATAACTCCACTGTTTACATTTCCACTTCTACCAACAGAGACAAGTCACTACATCTACTGTAAGAAGACTGGGAAAAAAATAATTTTCAGAAATGGTCCTAGATTTTTTTTCTTCCATTGGTTTTATTGAGAATTTCATACAGTATGTTTTGATCATATTTGCCCCTAACTCCTCCCAGACTCAACCCCACCTACCCACCCTCCCTACTTGGTGTCCTCTTTTCTGTTTCAATAATCCATTGACTCCAATTTGCACTGCCCTTATACTCCAGGGTGTGGGGCCAACCACTGGCCTGTGGTTGACTTACCAGGAGCCACACCACCCAAGAAAAGGGACTTTCCCTCCCAGAGAAGCAACCAACCTCGTAGGGCCATAGGAACCAGTGCAATTGTCTACTTTACTTGGGGTCGGATTAACCACTGCAACTGGTCTGGGGGCTTCAGTGCTAGTCCTCAAGGATAAAAATTATCACCTTCTTAGACAGGCCATAGACTTAGACATACAATCATTAGAAACATCTATCCACCACCTCAAAGACTCGCTATCCTCTTTAGCTGAGTTAGCCTTACAAAATAAGAGAGGGCTGGATTTACTTTTTCTAGAGAAAGGACTCTGTGTGGCCCTAGGGGAACAGTGCTGTTTCCATGTTAATCACTCGGGAGTTATAAAACAGTCTTTGGCTGAGGTCCGTGAAAGACTTAAGGAAAGAGAAAATGAACGACTAAATCAACAAAATTTGTATGAATCCCTATTTGACTGGTCCCCATGGTTAACAAATTTGATCTCAGCAATAGTCAGACCTCTCCTCTTACTCCTACTAGCAGTCACTTGTGGCCCCGTATTCTTAGTGCCTTGCTCAAATTCATCCGAGAACAGATACAGACAGTCCGACTGATGGTACTGCGTTCACAGTATACTCATTTAAATGGAGACCCCGAGCCTTACGACAATATAGAAATGGTTCCACCACCCTAAATGCACTGTCTAACCGCTTCTTTCCACTTATGTAATTTTCTTATCTTAAAGATTTAACCCTTGCCATAATTCTAGGGGGGGATGAAGAGCCAGAATGCTCTGACTCCATTTTGGCTAGCTTCTTTAGACAAGCCCAGATAAGCTTAGGCATATCGTACATGTAAAAGCCTTATAAGGTATGAACAAAAACTTCAGCTCTAAAAGATATCAGTCAGCACATTCCAATGCCCTGAAGACAGCCCCTACCGATCAAGACTTTCCCCATACACAGGATATGGGGACATCCAATTATTTTAAAAAGATGCTTAGCACACGGGAGTTTCTGTGGAGTTCCCCAATAAAAGCACTTGCCTGCTATTGTTTGGGGCCAGACTCCATCTTTGGCTCATGTAGTCTATGCCTGGCTAGACACCATTTGGCTGTTGTCTTTTTTTTTTTTTTTTTTTCACTTTAAATTCTTGAATAAACTTTTTGTATAATCTTTTTGGGTATCTGTGGGAATTATTCTCGATTCTCGAACCCTAACAGAAACCTCTGTTTTACTTTCAGTCTTTCCATATTTGATTTCTTATATAAGAATCATATAGTATTGTCTTGTTACTTTCAGCTCATATCACTTATAATGTCTTTAAAGTTCATCAACATTGTATCATATGCCAAAGTTTAATAGCTTTCTATGGCTGTTATTTCATTGTATACATATGGCACATTTTGATTAGCCATTCATATATTGGTGGATAATCCAGTTGTTTCTACTGTTTGTTGCTGTCATGGAACAATATCAGTTCAAGTTCCCACTTTGAGTTCTTGAGTGATAATTCCATGTTCAACATTTTTTATGTTTGTTTAGCTTTTTGAATAATCTTACTAGATTCTTTTAAAGCTTTATCAAAAGAGTTATTCTGTCTGTTTAGTATGGGAGCCATCCAAAGTCACAATATTTTTGAAAATATTAATATACAGAATGGTTAAGTTCAGTTATTCATATCCATAAATATTGAAAGAAAGCTAGCTGTGTTCCAAGTATCATACTAACCACGGATGCTGAGAAGAAAAGTAGGTAAGGTTTCAAACCTTAACAGAGCTTTATAGTTTCTGAGTCTTAGAAAAATAAAAAAGAGATTTTACTACATGACAATTTCTACCATTTACATGATCTAAATAAAAGTGAATTTCAGTCTTGATCTTTGAGAAAGAGATTAGAAGATGGAAAATTATGGGCTCTAAGGTAGCTTGAAGGATTCCCCTTGCCCCAGTGAGAGCTCAAAACCTGTGGTGGTAGATCAAGATTCACCTGGTGATTACCTTTGAAAATGTTCTGGGGTAGTGACCTTGCCCACTGAATGCACATGTTTGTGGGCTTTTGTGTGATAGGACATGAATCATTCAGTTAGAGTTCTTTCATATAGCTCAAGGGTATGCTGTGAGCTTGTGTTCAGCTGCCTTTTTGGAGCTAAAGAAGTATCTCAGTACAGCGTGTGTTTAACATGCACAAAGGCCTGGATTCAGTCCCAAGCATATGCACACCTAAGTGTACATAGACACAGACATATACACAGAGACACACACACAGACAGACAGACAGACACACACACACACACACACAAGACATACACACAGACAGACACACACACACACGCAAGACATACACACAAGACATACAGACACAGACACACAGACACACACACACAAGACATATACACAGACAGACACAGACACACAGACACACACATGCAAGACATACACACAAGACATACAGACACACAGACACACACACAGGCACATGTACACACACAGAATTCACTATGCAGGTTTCACCTAAAATAGATCTTGAGAATTCACAGCAGTCTGCTGTGATCCTTGTGAAATAAGGTCATTAATGTTATTCTTCTGCTTATCATGCATAATTTTTATAAATAATACTATAACATTCAATATATGTTTGTGTGAAAATGTCCTTATATATAATGAATATATGTAATGAATACATACAATGCAGATTTAAAAATAGATTCTTGTAAATTAATTTGAAATTTGTGACCTAAAAGGGAACTTCAGATTTAAAATAAGATCTTTCAAGGCTCAGGGATCATTGCAGAAGAGGGGGCTGAAAGATAGTAAGAGCCAGAGGCTGGGGAGGATCAAAGTGAAACTGTATCTTCAGGGCATGACTTAGGAACTCAGTAGTTGTTGCTGCCTGCACAGGATTGAGCCAGGCAATATTCCAGGCCCCAACCCCTAACTGAGGAGTTATTGACTCTTCTCAAGCTCTGGTTTCCATTTTTATGTCTGTTCTATAGCATAGATAGGGAACCAGCTGCACTAGTACACAAAAATCCCCGGTCTGGTTTAAAATGGGTGAGTGGAGGTATGTAGTTAGGCCAGAGGTACAAGCCCACCACTTAGAGTTGGTGGGGACCATATATGGGTTAGGTGTAGTAGCCCCTATTTCTTGAACAGAGCTACATAGATGTTGGTAAGAAGGGGGGACAATTTTATGTGAGGGATCACGAATAGCCCTTTTCCATACACCTGGGTGAGGGTAAGCCCCCTCCTTCCCATAGGTGGGGGAATTCTACAGGCAGTGGGGTCAGAAATGACAACATAATTTCCTGGGAGAGCTAACCCATCATAAAAGGGAGGGCTCAGGTCCATGCAAAACCAGCAATGGATAGTAAGATTAGGGAAGTATTATTTAAAGCAATAAAGGTGGCATTTAGGAAGTTTGTAAGCCCAGGGGATGGCTGCAGGAGGTTTTGGGCCCGTTGGACCTCTGGGGGCATGGATCTAGGTGTGGGCAAAGTAGCAGTTTTATCCAGTTGGACAATTTGGCTAGGATCTGGCCTCTCGACAGATTTAAAAATAGTTAAGGCCAGTATTGGTCATCCTACAGGCTGTAATACTGTCTGAGCCGGGCCCATCAGGGTCCCTACAACTGGACCCACCTGAAGACGGACTGAAAAAAGTATTCCTGGATCAGTCCCTGAGGTGTATAACCTGAGGCCCCAAGTTCATACATCAATCCATTTTTGTAGGTTTTTAAGTTCCTTTCCTTTCAGGGTGAAGCTCAAGGAGATAGGGTTGCATCTGGAGGAGGAACAGGGTCCTTCAAATTGCCTTGATCTGGGGTTTCGCCAAAGAGTTAGGCCCAGGACTGCAGTGCAGTTACCTGGATCAAGTCGGTAGTGACAGGGGCAGCCCAATTAATATATCCAGTAGACACACAGCTCCATGAAGCACAGAAATAGTCCCCTGGCCCCCCACAGGTACTTCTTTGGTCACCATTGTTGCCTGGGAGAACATAGAAGTGGTGCTCCTTCATCCTCTTTCGGCCAAGGGGAGACTGGCAAGCATAATTTACAGTGCCTGATGGGGTGTACAATTCCCAAGCTCCTTCAAGCAGGTCACAGGGGTCGAATGTAATCTTTGGGAACCAGGCACCTGGAGGTCCCAGGTGGGAGGAGATGTTCACTATCTTTCCAGTGGATGTGCTACTAACTACCCAGGTGAGGTTTTGGAGTCCATGGGGGGAGTTAGCTAGGGCAAGCCCTATAAAAAATAAAATAAAAAAGCAACAAGAGTTATGGTGTGGCAGAGATTTTTAGCTTGAGAGGACTGTCTTTTACCCGAGTGACCTTCCATCTCTTGTAGACTTGGTCTGACCAATCCTCTGATGCAGGCTTTAGATGTGAGTGATGTATCCATGTCCGGACACTGGATACCTTAACTGCAGTGGGGGTCATGAGGATCACAATGTGTGGTCCCTTCCATCAAGGTCGGAGGGGCTCCTTGTGGTGTTGTCTCACCCAAACAAGGTCTCCTGGCTTGAATCTGTGCAGTTGGGCTGGTGGCAGTTCATAGATGTGCCTCAGCAAGGGGAAAACGTTGTTCTGTGAAATCTGTAAGGCCTGTAGGGACTTAAGAAATTGGGATTCAGACAAGTCAATTAGCACATCTGAAGGCATCTTGGGAAGCAAAGGGGGTGGTCAGCTATACATGATTTCATAAGGTGTTAGGCCTTGAGTATATGGGATATTTCTGACCCTATATAGGACAAAAGGTAGGAGGCCTATCCAGTCATCACCAGTTTCTAGGGTTAATTTGGTTAAGGTCTCTTTAAGGGTCCAATTCATTCTCTCTACTTGCGCTGAGCTCTGGGGGTGGTATGTGCAATGTAACTTCCAATTAGTTCCCAGTGTTTTAATTAACTCTTGAGTTACCTTAGAGATGAAGGCTGGTCCATTGTCTGACCCAATCACAGAGGGGAGTCCATACCTTGGTATTAGTTCATTGATGATCTTCTTAACCACCATTAAGGCAGTTTCCCCCTTTGTGGGAAACGCTTTGACCCATCCTGAAAACATATCTACAAAAACTAGGAGATATTTATAGCCATACCTGCCAGGTTTTACCTCAGTGAAGTCCACCTCCCAATGGACTCCAGGCTCAGTGCCCCTCTCCCTTCTGGGGGCATGACTTTTCCTCTTGGATTAGTAACCTGACAGGAGTGACATCTGGAAAGACAGCTCTCAATCGTTTTGGTTAGATCGAAGACATGGTACAGATTCAGGAGTTCTTGTAACTTTCTCTTCCCTAGGTGAGTTCCTTTGTGAAGTTTATATATTAAGTCCTCTGCCAGCTTATGTGGTAGAATGAGCCTCCCATCAGAGGTGTATTTCCATCCATGCTTGATCTTGGTATCTTCCAAGGAAGCTAAATCCTGATCGTCCTGAGCTGAGTAGAAGGGCTCTTCTAGCAAGAGGGGTTCAGGCAGGATAACCAGTAGGGTCGAGGCTGTTAGGGCTGTTTCTCTGGCTGCTAGGTCCACTCTCCTGTTTTCCCTGTGGCTCCAGTGAATCCCCTTTTTGGTGCCCTGGACAATGGATGATGGCCAGTCTCTTTGATAACCATATGGCCTCCAGGAGTTTTAAGATCTCTTGTTTATTTTTGATAGTCTTTCCTTCTGCTGTCAGGGCCCCCTCTCCTTGAATATAGCCCTGTGGACATGAGCCATAGTGAAAGCGTAACGGCTATCAGTGAAAATGTTAACAGTCTGGTCTTTGTTTAGCTTTAGGGCCTGAGTCAGGGCAATTGTTTCAGCTCTCTGGGCAGAGGTCCTGACTGGTAGAGAGGAGGCCCACACTGTCCACAATGGACCGACGGCGGCTGCCCCCGCATACCTGGTTCCTTACTTAATGAAGCTACTTCCATCCGTGAACAGAATTAAGTCCAGGTGGGGCCATTGAACATCCAAGTCCCATGTAAGCTGCAGAGTACCTCCAGGCAGTCATGCAGGACCTCAAGATCCAGTTCTGGCAGCATAGTGGCAGGATTGAGAGAGGTGCTGGAGAGGAACTGGATGCAAGGGGGGTTAAGGAGGAAGGCCTGATAATGTGTCAACTGAGCATTTGTCATCCATTGGTCGGGGGGATTTTTAAGGACCCCCTCAATCAAGTGAGGGGTGGTGACCATAAGGGGCTGTCCCAGAATGAGCTTGTCTACATCCTTAACCAATAAGGCCATGGCTGCGATAATTCTGAGGCAGCCCGGCCATCCTGAGGCCACAAGATCAAGCTTTTTCCACAAGTAAGCCACAGGTCTCTTCCAAGGCCCTAGCATTTGGGTCAGGACTCCCTTCGCTATTCCCACTTGTTCGTCAACAAAGAGCTGATAGGGCTTATGGATATCTGGCAGAGCCAAGGCAGGAGCCTACAATAAAGCCTTTTTAATTTCCTGAAAGGCCCCCTCCTGAGTCTCAGTCCATAGGAAGGATGACTCATTCCCTCGAGTGGCTTCATACAGGGCTTTTGCCAGCTCAGAGAATCCCGGTATCCAGAACCAGCAGAAGCCTTCTGATCCCAGGAACTCTCGCAACTGCCTGCAGGATCTTGGGCTTGGAATTCTCATAATGGCTTGTTTTCTGGCTGGTGACAGCCACCTCTGTCCATCCCTTAATATGTTCCCCAAGTAATTACCTCTGTGACACAGAGCTGAGCCTTCTTGGCAGAGACCTTATACCCCAATCGATCCAAGGTCAGGAGAAAATCTCTGGTGGCCTGAAGACAAGTGCCCTCATCCTTAGTGGCAATCAACAGGTCATCTACATACTGTAGGAGGCTTACCTCCAGGTGTGAGGCCTGATACTCCTGCAAGTCCTGATGTAGAGCCTTGTCAAAGATGATGGGGGAGTTCTTGAATGCCTGTGGGAGTCACATCCAAGTGAATTGTCCATTAAACCCCTGGTTCAGGTCTCACCACATAAAGACAAAGATGGGTTGACTTTCCTTTGCCAAGGTCAGGCTACAAAAGGTGTCCTTCAGATCTAAAACAGTGTAGACCCTTCTCTCAGGAGAGAGTGAGCTCAATAGGGTATACAGGTTGGGGACTGTAGGGTGGATATCCTCTACCCTCTTGTTAACTTCTCTCAAATCCTGCACTGAGCAGAAATCGTTAGTCCCCGGTTTCTCGACGGGTAGGAGAGGGGTGTTCCATGGAGATTGGCATGGAACCAGAATACCAAACTCCCTAAGGCAGTTTATGTGTTTGGTAATTCCTGCCCTGGCTTCAAGAGTCATCAGGTACTGTTTTACTCTTACGGGCTGAGCATTAGTTTTTAAAGTCACCATTATTGGTGGCTGTGGGATGGCCCTCCCTGGGGGATTAGTTTCTGCCCAAAACTCCACGGATTGTTGCCTGAAGGTCCTTGAGGATAGTGGTTGGTCTCTTTTGAGGTGGTGGGGCGTGCACTCTCCATTCTTTTAATTGTAAGCATAGGATATAGGCTGTGTCCTCTAGAGTCACATCAGGAGGTCCTCTCGCAGAGAAATGGATTTGAGCCTTCATTTTATTTAGCAAATCCCTACCCAATAAGGGATATGGGCACTCTGGGACCACCATAAAGGAGTGTGAAAGTGTCTTCTTATCTACATTTACTTCCTTTTTGGTAGTCCAAGGGTGCTGAGTGATTCCTGTGCCTCCTTGTACCCAAGTGTGTTTACTGGTCAATTTTCCCATAGGCTCTTTTAAAACTGAATATTGTGCTCCGGTGTCAACTAGGAAGTCGACGGCTCATCCCTCCACCTGTAGGGTTACACAGGGCTCATGGTGGAGGCTCACCAAGCCTGGGCCCCTTCAGTTTTCTAGGATTGCCAACTCAAGGATCTTGGGCTTGGAGGGAGGCTGGGATCCCATCCTTTGAGGACATTCCCTAGCCCAGTGGCCCAGCTGTTTACAATATGCATACTGGTCTCTTTTTAGGCAGGGCCAATCTTCCTGTGGGGGTCACAGGGCTCGGGTTCCCTTTTTCATAGAGGGTCGGTCCCTGTATTTGGGATTTGTTGCTCTTTCAGCCAAGGATATCCTAGCCAGCCCTTTAGTTTGTCTTTCTTCAGGGGTTTCTCTATTGTTAAATACCTTGTTTGCCACTGCCATCAGCTCAGAAAGGTTTTTGCCCTCGAAACCTTCCAGCTTTTGAAGTTTTTGTTTTATGTCTGGAGCTGCCTGATTTAAGAAAGCCATATTGATGGCCATCTGATTCTCTGGGGCCTCTGGATTTATGGGAATATAAGTTCTGAAAGCCTCCAACAGGCACTCCAGGTATGCTCCAGGAGACTCATCCCTTCCCTGCATCACTTGACTGACCTTAGACAAATTGGTGGGGTGCTTAGCAGCTGCCAGGACAACCCCCATAAGATTCTGGTGATAGACTTTTAGGCATTCCCTACCTTTGGGGGTGTTATAGTCCCACCCCTCTGTTGGGCACATGAGAGCAGTCATAATCAAATTCTCATTCTTTGCCGGTCGCCCATCATTTCCAGGGACTGTGTGTCTGCATTCCCGAAGGATACAATTCCATTCCTCAGTGGTGAACAGGATATTCAATACTGTTGGCAATCATCCCAAATGGGTTGGTGGGTAAAAAGAACGGTGTCCAGGAGGGAAATCAGGGCCTGAGGCTTCTCCATGAAGGAGGGAGTCTGTAACTTCCAATTATACAAGTCACTATTAGAAAAGGGAAAGTAGACTACTGGGGAAATTCCATCCTCCCTCGGGGGCCCAATCTCCCTTGGGGGAAGAGCTCACACAATTCTCCCCTCCCCCCATGAGTGAGTTTGCAATGGGCTAGGCTCAGCCACAGGAGAGGCTGGCTCAGCCATTGGAGCCAGGGACGGAGACCAGGAAGGACTGGAAGAAGAGGAAGATGCTCATGACCTGTGCTCTCTAGGTCTATCCTGAGCACTCATTGGGGCCCCATAAGGTGGCAGGAGTAAATCCTCCTCTGGCACTGAGGGGAGGACCTCGGGACCCGGTGGGTTTTTTGTCTGGACTTTCTTCAGGGGAAGCAAAGTAGCCGACCCCTTAGGCCCCAGTGGCGGGGTCAGCAGTAAGGGATACAGCCAGTCAGGGGGGCAGCAACCAGATATCACCAACCTAGGATGTAGGGGATCTGGTCAGGGTGCCCCAGTTCCCTGAAGATAACTCCTTGAACCCTCTAGATGAGGGACAGGTTAAAGGACCCTTAAAGCGGCCATTCAAATTCAAAGGAAGGCCATTCAATGGTGCAGAGGATCTGGAGGTGGGTCGGCTTGACACAGAGTCCAGACACGTTCGAAGCCACTTGTTTGTAGTCCTGAAAATGACTAAGAACTAGATCAAGGGGAGCTGAAGATGATGAGACTTTCTGGCCCACTATGGGATAAGCTTCAAGAAAAAAGAATATAAGGAGAGGAATGAGAATGAGAAGAAGTAGGATGGAAAGTCGATAGACAAGGCAGAGCTCCGAGCAGAGGGTGAGGACAGTATGAGATGGCGGCTCCCTAGAGAGAGAAATGAAAATCTCACAGCATGCAGAGTCAGCCGAGAAGGCTACCCCTGTCCCTTTCCCAAAAAGATTTGGCCAGCCTGGATTCCACATCAGACTCAACCAGAATCTTGAGTCTGGCCCACCCAGATTCCACGTCGGGCTGGGCCAAGACTCTGGGTCGGACCCGCCTGGATTCCATGTCAGGCTGGAGCATGACCCCTTATCAGAGGAGGAGTTGGGGCATGCCCCATTCTCCTCCAGCTCTGAGATCAATAGCACGTCTGCCTGATCTCCATTGAGCCCTAGGATGTTCGGAACTACCGAAAAGCAAGAGAGAGAGAGAGAGAGAGAGAGAGAGAGAGAGAGAGAGACGAAGGCAGGCAGAACTTACCAAGGCCGGCTCTGGTGGCACTTCTGTGGGTCTGGGGGTCTCTATTCTCAAATCCCAGATGAGCCCCCACAATGTTAGGGTTTGAGAATCAAGAATAATTCCCACAGATACCCAAAAAGATTATACAAAAAGTTTACTCAAGAATTTAAAGTAAAAAAAAGAAGACAACAACCAAATGGTGGCTAGCCAGGCACAGACTACACAAGCCAAAGATGGAGTCTGGCCCCAAACAATAGCAGGCAGGAGCTTTTATTGGGGAACTCCACAGAAACCCCCGCGCACCAAGCATCTTTTTAAAATAATTGGATGTCCCCATATCCTGTGTATGGGGGAAGTCTTGATTGGTAGGGGCTGTCTTCAAGGCATTGGAATGTGCTGACTAATATCTTTTAGAGCCAGAATTTTTTGTTCATAGCTTGTCTGGGCTTGTCTAAAGAAGCTAGCCAAAATGGAGTCAAAGAATGCTGGCTCTTCAGTTTCCAGGGTCTGGTAGGGAGAGAACAGGAAGTTATTGTTTACTGAATACACAGTTTTTGTTTGAAGTTGTTAAAAAAATACTCAGGAAATAAATGGTGATGGTTATATAATAATTAATATGCTTAATGCTTTTGAATTGTACACTTAAAATGGTTAAAATTGTAGATTATATATTTTTCACATTTTCTAAAATAAAAGGAGATAGTAACTACTAAATATTATTAAATATTAAAATAATACCTCGGGGCTGGAGGGATGGCTCCAAGGTTAAGAGCACTGGCTGCTCTTGCAGAGGACCTGGGTTCGGTTACCAGCACTAACATGGCAACAAACAACCATCTTTAACTCCAGTTCCAAGGGATCCAAAGGCCTCTTCTGACCTTCATGGACACTGCACAATATGGGTGCACCTCCCTATGTTATGGAGCCTGGGAATACTGAGAAAAGACCACCAGACTCAATTCAGATCGGGATAAAAGATTTTATTCAAGCTAGCTTGGACTGCAGTCTCCATATTGGGTTAGAGTGCTGCAGTGCAGAGGGAGAGGGAAGGGGAGCATTTTAAAGCTAAAAACTGCAAAAGGAATGTTGACAAGCTGGTCCCCAAATAACAGGTGGTCACAGTCTACACATCAAGATGCCCTAAAATAGCAAAGCAAGCAAGTCACAGAAGCCAAAATCAGCAGTTAGTCATATCATAACAGTTTTTTTTTTCTATATGCCCAGAAAACAAATGGCCATGGCAGCATTCTCCTGGGAGGTAAGGGGGAAAGGGTCAGGGTTTCTTACAAACAATCCTTGATCTACAAATACACTATGGCTAAGCTTCTAAAATGGCTACTTTATCCAAAATGGAGTCAGTTTGGTCAGTACACCTACATACAAGCAATATGCTCATACACATAAAATAAAAATGATAAATAAAATATTTAAAATAATACCTCATAAAACGCTTTATATTAATGCACTTTACAAACATGAAGACTCAGGAGAAACAAATGCTAATCAATCAGTGAGCAAACAGAGTAACCAAAGACTTAACAAAAAGATCAAGATAATTCTCTTATCAGTGGCCTCATCATTCTACAAAACATTTGGAAGGCAGTGTTGTTTTCTTTGTACTTAACATTAAATAAAAGAACAGATAAATGTGTATTATTCTAACAGAATTTGAAATATTTACAGACTGATGCTTGCTAAGGACATGCCAGTATGATAATTTTTTTATTATTTTCTTCTTTTTTTTAACTTTCCAGACTGCAATTTTCAATTCTAGAAGTTCAATGAGGTGTTTTATATTTTCTATAAGGTGCATGTGAAGGTACACTGGGACTGAGAATGAGAAAGGAAGGTCCAACATCAAGGCCTAAGTGCCTAGGACACTGATTAAATATTTTAAAGGTCATTGGATTCATTCAGTAACAAATAACTTAATGATTGAATTAAATACAGACTATTTGCAAATAAAAATATGACAGGATATGGTAGTAACAAATAAATTAGAGTGCTAAGTCCTCTAAAGAGTTAAAATAAACTCTAGACTTTGAGTAGTCACCCACTAGAAACTTGTCTTCATAAATTTGATCCATTTATAGAGTGTTTTTGATGATAGGCAATTCTTCGTTGAAAGTTAAGTGCTCTTTTATATGAATAATAAAGAAGGCTTTGGTTTGAACTAATACATTACTTTGACAAATGTTTATTGGAAACCCAATTATGGGTTCATAAATCAGAGTTCTTTGTGCTCCATCAGGTGAGCTCACCAATGCCAGCAGATGTCACAATGAATACCAGAGGGGTAATTAAAACAAGTCCTTAGAATGTTGTCCTGTCTGACACAATGACAGTAGCCAAAACAGGAAGAAATGGCTTATTACCTTTTATTTAAGATCTTGGAAATATTTCTGCAAGATGTCATAACCATACCTTCCAAGGAAAAGGGCATTTGTTTATTGTTAGATTCAAATGACAAGGTCAAGCACAATGCATGATCTGAGAGACACATGATATTCAAACATTTCTCACAATAAAAAATTCATATGCACATACCCATGACTTACCTGTGTCCTTAGAGGAATTACTCCTTCTGCTTTCTTTTTTCTCTTTCCTCCTTTCTCTATATTTCCCTTTATAATTCCTGGCTTTTCCTCTCTTCTTTTCCCTATACCCCCCCCCCCCCGTTAAATGCTTGTCCTCACTTTCCTTCACTATATTCCACTTTTTAAATGCCTGTTGGTTCCTGGGGAAGTTAGTCCACATCATACCTAAGGAATATGTCCCAAGGCACATTCTGCTGTGTAGTGCATGAACCTGACCTATTTGGAAAATTCTCCAATGAAAGCTTATCTACTTCAGTAGCAAAACAGAAGAGTTAGCAAGACAATTCTAGCAAATTAGCAAACCCACTTTTAACTGAAAATTGGAAAGATGTTTAAAGACTTTTGACACATGCCTGTAAGCCAGCATTTGAGAGGTAGAAGCAGGAGAATTCAAACTCGTCCTCTGCTACATGACAAGTTCAGTGCCACCTTGAGCTACATAAAATCCTACAAAACAAAACAAGAGAAGACTTTTGAAAATCTCTGTAAAGTCCTAGAACTACCAATCATGAACAGGGATGGAAATATAGCATTTAATGAAAAAGGACATCTGGATATTATAGCCAAGTTAGGGAAAGTTTTTTGGCATTTTACTACCTTATCCTAGTACAAAGTATCGAAAAACCAGACCTGAGTGATCAGAATGATAACATAAAATGCAATCTAAAGATCCTCTCAATATTTCCAAAATTATTCAGCTGCTTCTCCTAAATCCTTAACTGAGTTATCTTTGCTTCCTGTGAAGGCAAAGAATCTCTTTCTTTATATAGAGAATAATATATCTGACTTTTTAAAAATATTTGAGTAAATTCTGTGAGGAAAACAGAAACTCTATGCTTTCCCACATAGTAAAGTTCTAAAGGGCTTCTGCCTTTTTTTTTTTTTTTTTTTTGTACATCACTATATAGCAGTGGTGCTGAAGCATCCCAGAATGTCACAG
The DNA here is from genome assembly GCF_000622305.1 of Nannospalax galili. Taxonomy (NCBI): domain Eukaryota; kingdom Metazoa; phylum Chordata; class Mammalia; order Rodentia; family Spalacidae; genus Nannospalax; species Nannospalax galili. The sequence continues at coordinate 1,143,375 of NW_008351958.1, read as the reverse complement.
ATTGTTAGACAGATAAGTCTTCATATAATTCACCCCACTCATCACAGCTAACATAGGCCAATCCATTAGAGGCTTGTATCTGGACCAGCCAAGCAAGTGCCCTACACACAAAACTCTGTTATCACTCTATAACGGTTACTGCCCACCCTCAGGATTGATTGTTGATAATGATATAAAGAGGACAAGTGAACTTAAAAAGCTAGCCACAGAGCTACTCTAATCTTGAACCAAAGATATTATGCCATCAAGATTTATTTTAAAATAAAAATTCCAGGGGCTGGAGAGATATCTCAGCAGTTAAGAACACTGGTTATTCTTGTGGAAGACCCAGGTTCGAATCCTAGCACCCACATGGCAGCTAACAACCATCTGTAACTCCAGTCCCAGGGGATCTGACAGCCTCTTCTGACCTCCGCAGGCATTGGATGACATGGGTGCACTTACCTACATGCAGGCAATACATGCATACGCATAAAATAAAAATAAATAATAAAAAAATTCCTTAATAAGTCAATATTTGTGAAAAGGGAAAAATGCCAGACATTGCATTATGAAACAGTTTTTAGAAAAAAAACTGAACTGAAAACTGGGTCTACCATAACATCTCTGATTACACATTATCTGGAAAGTCGCAAGTAAAAAAAGATCTAATTAAATGGGTTCCTGGGGGGCCCTGAATTCTCACAATCAAGAGACTCATTGGCATTTGTTGTATGAATCTCCATAATACTAGGTCAGTGGACAGTTGTCAAGTACATCTATAAAAGTGGCCTGAAACCATGAAGAGTTCATCAGCCTACTTGTAGATGATGAACCTGGCACTTCAA
>NW_008351958.1:1140549-1142467 GCF_000622305.1 Nannospalax galili | reverse complement strand
CAGACTAGATAACCCTATCCTGCAGAAATCAAGCCACACCTCCCTGAAGCTCTCAGGCGCTCTCTCTCTCTCTCTCTCTCTCTCTCTCTCTCTCTCTCTCTCTCTCTTCCAGAATTAAGAAGGAATCCTGTGCTATAGCCTCATAGCTCCTCCCTCTCAAGGCTATAAGAGAGCCATATGTACCTGGCTCCTTGGCATATTGAGTATGCTTAATTAAATCATAGTGTAAAAAATCCCACCAGTCCCCCAAAACTTATGAAAGTCAGAATAGCCCCTTCATCTGAGGCACGGTTTTCTGAAAGCCTGGATCTCCTGGCCCCCATGCTATCCATGGTGGCTCTGGCTTAATCTTTTACTTAAAGGTATATTTTCTAACATTTTCATGATATCTATAGTGTTTTCACCCCTCAAGATTCAATCATGGCCCCCATGGATACCAGCCCCTCTTTCCTAATAAAACTCATTTCTAAATGGGTAACTTTATGTCAGCTCCTTTCCTGAACCTGCTGCTCTCATTCCAAACACAGCTTCCCCAGTGAACATTCTTTAAAAAGCAAGCATGTGAAACCTCTAAAACAATGGCTATAAAAAAAAAAAAGAACTCCCTTAAGGACTGCCACAGACAAGGAACACAGACTTCCTTCTTCCCAAAGCTCCCAACAGGAGGGTCTCCTTCCCAGGAGGAACTAGTGTTTCTCATCTTGCCCCCAGATACCTGTTGCTGTGGTCATAAAGTGGGGTCTCCTTCTTCTGCCCAACCTCCACTTAAGGAATCTATCCCTGGTACACTGAGTATGGTGCATTCAAAATACTGAAACCCAGAGAGAAGCAAGTCAAGAGACTAGGCTACGTTCTGCCTACTCCAGCTACCACACACAGCTTCTCCAGTGAAGGAAGATTAGTACCATCCTCAGCTGCTGCTCCCAAAGCAGCCTGTAGGACAAAGGCTTCTAACAATTTCCTAGGAACTTGACTTCATTTACGAAACAAGGAAAAGCTCTTCTTGGGAGCACTGTCAAGTATTTGGGAGCTTGTATCTAATCCTTAAAAGATTTTAGGGTTACCTCTTCAAAGGGGGTAATGTTAGAGTAGCCAAAGCCCAGTGGGGACCCAAAGGCCCCACCTTGCAGAGGTCGGAGAGGAAGTTACTGGGAAGCAGCCTGACTTGTTTTAAAAGTCTGAAGGATACTTCAGCACTGCTGAGGAGTGCATGATCAGCACGTGACCAACCTTAAGCTACCCCCTGGGGGGGGGGGATTTACAGGTGCCTTTATAAGCTCTGTAACACCTGCAATAAATGAGTCCCTGCTTGACTAGGCTCCCTGTTGTGTCTGATTGTCCCTGGTACTGGGGGCGGCGTAGGCTGGCGAACAGCATGCTTACTCATGCCCAATCATCACTGCATGGGGGTCGCTGGCTGGAACCCACCACAAAGCCCCATAAGAATAAATAAATAAATCAAAGAAGAAAGAGTGCATGAAGTTATCAGAAAAAAAATGATGGGGAGATATGGGAGGATTTGAAGGGGAGGGAGTGGGCATGGATTTGATCAAAACACCTTATATGCATGTATGAAATTCTCAATAAGTTATTAATTTAAAAAAATAAAGAGTACCATCAAAAACAGGACTGGAGAGTGCACTTGCTGTTCTTCCAGAGGATGAGAGTACAGTTCTCAGCACCCACGGTGAGTGGCTCACAAACCCCCTGTAGCTCCAACTCCAGATCCAATACAAAGAAAAATAAACCTTAAAAATATATATAAAAAAGTATAATGATTAAAAAAATTATAATCCTTCAAAGCACAAAAATTTGCTCCTTAATAATTAGTAGATGGGAAAACATTTATCATTGAAATATACCTGATGACTTTATATCCATGCTCAGATGCCAAGGAGCTCAGAAAGTAACCGATTAT
>NW_008351958.1:1129487-1140444 GCF_000622305.1 Nannospalax galili | reverse complement strand
GGAGATCTTTTTTAAAGGTTAAAACCTCATTTAATTTTATGTCTTATAGGGTTTATACTGAGTACAATATTGTATAACTGTAATAATTCGACTATAAACCTAAAAATGTCTAGCCAATTTTGTAAGAGATGCAGCCTAGCTCAGAAAATTGTTATTGAATATGTCGATGCTGATGTATTGCAATGCTTCTTCTAAGTATGTGGTTATTAAATAAATAATTTTTTTAATTACTGTAAACAATTGGGAATGAAACCCTAGTTCAATTCCCAGAATAAAACAGAAGAGAAGGAGGAAGGGAGGGAGGGAAGGAAGAAGGTGGAAGGAAGGAAGGAAGGAAGGAAGGAAGGAAGGAAGGAAGGAAGGAAGGAAGGAAGGAAGGAAATGGGGAACTTCGTGATTCTAATTAAGAAAAGGTCTAGACTGTAAGGCCAGTTAGTTTGCAGGAGAAACTAAAAATATGATAAATGGGAAGATACACCTTGGACTCAAGTCAAATTTCAACCACTGACTACAGAAACTACTCTTTCCCAGAAGTCACAGTTTTAATTGATATATAAATTACGCTCCAGAGCGTTCTTAGCAACAGCAGGCAAGTGGTCAGGGCATGAGTGGAAGCAAGTCTTACCAATGCTGTCCTCTTTGCACCTCCCTGAGGAGAAAAACTGGAAGGGTTAACAATATAGAGGAAGGAGACATAAGAGGGATAGAGGAGAGCCAATCACTAAACAAATAAACAAGCCGGTGTGGTGACCCACACCTTTAATCCCAGCCCTCAAGAGGCAGAGGCAAGCAGATCTCTGTGAGACTGAGGCCAGCCTGGTCTATATGGTGACTTCCAAGTGGGCTGAGACTAGGGAAACCCTGTCAAAAACAAGCAAATAACAGTACCACACCCAATGTAAGGTACCAACGCCCACAGTAGGGTTACTATATTATCCTCTGACAGAAAAATATGAGACAAACACATACTCCAAAAGAAAAGCAAATATTGTCTGTGAAAGCACTGAGATGTCTGTTAGCAGACAACACATATTTGTAGAAATAAATAAAACTGTGATTTAAATAGAAAATAAAGGTATATTGTCAAAATTATATCAAATAGAGAATGTCAATAAAGAGATCGAAAATATACAAAAAGAACAAACTGAAATTCTGGAGTCATACAATGCAGTAACTGAAATTTAAAAACAGACAGTCTCAACAGTGTGTTTCAACTAAGAGGAGAAAGAATTAGTGACCTGAAGATGTAAGAATTATGTAAGTCAGAAAACAGGATGAAAAGTAAGATAAAAACAAACAGACCTCCACAGATATGTGGCAAATTATTAAGGGTATAAATATGCAAATAAGGACTGGTGGGTAAAGGTGCTTGCTGTCAAGCCTGACAACCTGAGTTTGATCCCTGGGACACACGTAGTAAGTCACATTTTTATTTCCTTTTGCTCCTCTTGTTGTCTCTCTCTCTCTCTCTCTCTCTCTCTCTCTCTCTCTCTCTCTCTCTCTTTCTCTCTCTCTCTGTCTGAATGAGATCAATGATCAATAACCATAATTTAGCCTTAATGCTGGCCTGCCTGGAAATTTCCTCCATCAAACAAATTAAGCTATTGCTTTTTAATTCAGCCTTATGTGAGTTCTTGGAACATAGGCACAAGAATACAGCTGGATTCTTTGCCTGAATATTACTTAATGACCTCTACCAAGATCCCAATAAAGTCCTTGTTCTCCTTTGAAATCTCATGAGCCAGGACTCCACAATGTATTTATCTCTGCCTTCTTGTCTTTTAAATCCTCCTAGAATGGTCCATTAAGCTGTGTTTATTTGAGGGATTTTCTAGAACAAAGTTCCAAACTTTTCCACATTCCTCCTGGAAACCAGTTCCAAAGGCCTAGGAACCATATAATTAGATTTATCACAGTAACAACTCCATTCTTGCTACCAATTTCCTGTATTAGTTACTTTCTTTGACAAAGGCAGTTTAAGGGAGAAAGGATTCATTCTTTCTCACAGTTTTAGGGTACAGTCAACCATGGCAGGAAGTCAAGGCAGCAGGAACTTAAAGAGATGGGTCAAACTGAATCCACGAGAAATCAGAGCGGAATGAAAGCATGCTATTGGTCACCTTCCTTTCTCCATTTAGATAGTCCTTCATTCCAGCCAGGGAAATGGTGCCACCCACAGTGGGTGGGTCTTCTCTCCTCGATTAGCAGAGTCATGAGTCTCTGTAGATTACATCTTCCACATGTCAGGAATAATTGCAACATAGAGCAGTCTAATGAAAAGCTATGGTACTTTACGCAAAATGATTAAACTTGTCATTTTATTTTCGATTTTCATATGATTATTATTTCCTTATAAGGATATAATATGGCATCAAAATCAGGTTAAAAAATACTGCATACTGGTGGAAAAATGTCAAAAATAGATAATTTATGGAATAATTGCATCATTACATAGTTTCTCATAGACTTTTCACAATAGCCCATCAAGATATTATCATTATTATTATCATCATCATTATCACTAACTCTAAGAATCAAAGTTGGGTCTTTGGCTTCAAATGAAAGTTCTATAATAGTCTGGCAGTAATTGAATCAAAAATAAAATTTTAAAAAAGCTTTAATAGAGGTACCCAGCTTGGATTGATAAAGCAGTTCTCAGAAACCAAAGGTTATTAAATAAAAATCTCAGTGCCAGGGGTAGGCTACCTCTCTCAGTGGTTGGTGAGGGAGGACCCTAACAATAGAGGCAATTGCCATTGCTATTGGTTGCCCACCAGAACTAGAAGGGAAAGCCCTGTTGCTAAAGACACCACAGGCCCTGGTTGCAGGACACAGAGAAATCAAACTGGAACTGAGCCGCAAGCTTCCTCCCTGTCACCAGGCCTCAAGGCACCAAAAGATGCTATGCGGTCTATCAAAGGAGAAATATCATCAACAGCCTTACTCAGCTAGGGGCTCTGTATATAACAATGTAAACCAACCGGGCAAGATAATACTCACTGGTACAAGTCTGTTTTGGGATAACCAATTACTTTGAGACCTGCTCCACAGGGGGGAATTAATGTCTGGTGCTATGCACCTGATCAAAAGCCTGGGGAGGTTGCAGACCCACTTGGGAAGCTACTGCTGTTGTTTTGCTAAATGGACACAATGTGCCCATCAAACTGCCTGCTAAATAACTATGCCTGTGCCCATAGATTAATACTACTGTCAGCTTTGGTCGGAGAAGCTTCTTTAGCAGTGATCAGTGGTAACTGCAGACTGGTTGAAGTACTGAGAATGAGTGACTGTTCAGTGCTGCCATAAATGAGACATTTGTTATTATATTATTCCCTCCAAGGCTTAGAGAACATCACAGAAGTAGGAGTATAATGAAACACAGTCTTCCAGGCCCCTGGGAACTTTCAACAATGGTGGCAGTATGCACAAGACCCATGCCAACTCAATCAGACAAAAACCCAGCATAGAAGTAGGGAAGTGAGCAGCAGGCCCCAACCTTAGCAGACAAACTATTGGTAGCTAATTACTGCTGAGCGAGGGTTGATATATTCTTTAAGGGAGTGACTCTAGATAAGCTGACTAGACCCCAGTGGATGAACTTGTACTGAGGGACATCTGGGTACACAAACTTGACTTGATAGGCCTTAATATGTATGACTGAATGCATGAAATCTGGTGGGGAGGGGGCTATGAGTTGGTGCATGTGGGAAAGGGGGCCTAAATATGATTAAGATATATTGTATGAAATGCACAAAAAAATCAATTAAAAATATACATTGAGAAAAAAAATGCAAGAGCCAGAGGAAGGGTGGGAAGTAGTGTGAGAAACTGATTTCCAGGCATGATACTCTTGAACTCACAGCTGCTGTGATTACCTGCACAAGATTGGGCCTCAACATCCTCTCATGTAGTGGAGACAGACTCATGAAGCCCTACCCTTCCCTAAGGAGTTATACACAATTATGGTTGATGGGAGAACAAGCAACATTTTCTTCAATGGTGCAGTCCTTGGTAAGGTGCCATTTAAACTCCTGCAAACAACCCTCACCCATGTTCCTATAAGCAATCCTAATGAAACTCATTGAGTCATCAAAGGAGGGGGGACATTAAAGTAGAAGGAAGGATTAAGTGGGAAGAGGAAGGAGATCATCAGGAATGAGAGAGGGATAAGAAAGGGTAACAGGGGAGGGGGTCAAATATGTTCAAAATATTTTATGTACATACATAAAAATGTCATAATGAAACCAGTTATATAAAACGTATATATGATAACAAAAGCATTTTTACAAAAAGTTCAACTATACAATGAAAACTAATCTGACCCAAGCCAATAATTAAGAAAGGTGTTGTCTTAGTTATTTGTCTGTTGCTGCAACAAAGCAGTTGATATATAAAGAAGAAAGGGTTTATTTCGGCTTACTGTTCCCAGGAATACAGTCCACCCTCGGGGCAGGTACAGTGGCAGGAGCAGGAGGCAGCTGGTCACATTGCATCCACGGTCAGGGAGCAGAGCACAAGGAATACCCGTGCTCAGCTCACCTTCTCCATAGTATGCAGTCCAGCAATTTGATCTGGGACTTCCCACCTCATTTAATGTAATCTAAAAATTATTTCACAGATATGCCCAGAGACTTGTCTCTGAGGTGATTCTAGATCCTGTCAAGTTGGCAATCAATATAACCCATCATAGCTGTAGTAACATAATACCATCAAAAGAGAATTTTTAAGGAAAAACAGCACCAGTAAAATCAGGCTTCCAAGTTCTACACCAGACAGGGGAAAAGGGAATTTTAACATTCTGGCAGACATCTTTTGTCGCCCTCTCATCCTTTTCTACTATCCCAGTAGTATATAGTATATGAAAAAGGAATTGCATGGGAGGCAGAGGCAGATGGATCTTTGTGAGTTCGAGGCCAACCTGGTCTCTATACTCTGCAATCTTTAACTTAGGGGTTTTTTTTTTTATACATAAATTCAATATTTTAAAGGGTATTTAAGCTCTACTTTCACAAAATAAAAGGCACATGTTTTAAAACAATAGCTACCACACAGTATGCATGGAATTGTCCTCTTAACAAAATCGATCTAGCATCAGTATATAGTCTCTTTGGAAACCACCAATGTCTCCTATTAACCCCTAAAGACTACTAGATATGTGTGCAAATGCCTACCTAGAAAAGACCATATTTGGATATATTGTAAATGGGCATTAACCAGACTGAGAGATGTGTTGTATATCACTGACTCCCACAATCACAAAAAAACAAAATTTGCTCTATATTACACCTGGGATTGAGCAATAAGATTACATGTGAGGATCCAATGGGTTATTTCTTATTCTCAGGGCTTAAAGAAATATGTAGTTGGCAGCAAAAGTCAAAGAAAAGCAGTACATCCAATTTGTGTGTGGTTCCATTGCCCTCTAGTGGTTATTAGAAAGTAGTTCTTAATAACAACACCTTTAAAATGCAACAGTAGTTCTCAAAGTCAGCAACACCTGGGAACTTCTCCAAACATACGCATTTCAAGCCTCACCTAAAAGTCTGGTGGTGATGGCCGTCAGTCTGTTTTAATTGGTTCTCCAGGTAATTCTGGTACATGCTAAAGGTTAAGCAGTATTCTAATGGAAGTGTAGCCATATTTGACGTCGATGTGAACGATAAAGAAACCTATGAATCTTCTTTGGTGAGACTATTGTTCATAATTCTCTTTTCTAGTTTTTGAATTTTTTATTACTCTGTGTGTGTGTGTGTGTGTGTGTGTGTGTGTGTGTGTATCACAGCACGTGTGAAGGTAAGAGGACAATTTTCAGGAATCAGTTCTCTCTTTTCACTATGTGGGCCCCAGGGATTGAACTCAGGTCATCAGGCTTGTTGATGGTATTTTGCTCCACTGGCTGAGCTATCTCACCAGCCTCTACTTCTCTAAATTTCAAAAAGCCACTTACATATGCAGGATTATCCAGAAAAAAGCTTGCAATTTCATAGGGAGATTTAAAAGTGCTAAAATCGTGAGTGAATGATACAGGAAACAAGAGAATAAATACATCAAAAAGAAATTTATTAAGACATTAAAATTCCTTAGGCTTTAAAAGTTCATCTTTAGAACTCACAATCTAGCCAAAACATCTAACCAAGATCTATCCATTTATTTCATTGCTGTTAAATCAACAGGAACGTGTTTGGTGAATGGGAAAAAAAAAATATTCAGGGAAGTTGTGTTGGGACATTTAATTTTCAGGCTCTTCACTAGATGTATATTATCTTCTACCTATTTTTCCTATTGCATAAACTGTTATTTCCCTTGAAATATAGGGATAATTGTATTATTCATAGTACCATCCAGCTCCATCTTATGTTAAGGCTAAAAAATATTTGGGCAAGAATTTTTATTATATTCTGGGAAAATAAATCATTTATTTTTAAATCATGCATAACTTAGTGTCAGCTACAAGTTGCTGATGGCCATCTTAACCCATTCATTAGATAAAGATGGCATCGTTCCACAAGTATACTGGTCTTACGGTGAGAAAATAAGGGATTTCATCTCTGTGAATTTCAACAAATTACCTGAACTATGAAACTGCTTATTACGAGGATTTCACTCTGCCCTTTTCTCAGCTCCCCAGCCTTTGTGATGACCAGAGAAAGAACTCAGAGCAGACAAAGCATAGGGGAGAAGTCGCAGAGTGCATTAAAGCAGGCACCCTCAAGGACGAAGGCAGAAAGGCCAAGGGGTGAGTGGCCAGTGGTCAAAGAGATCATTGTACCAACCTATTTTTAGGTGAGTTTTATGTTATTTCTTAGTTGCTGATACAGACAACTTCCAGAGGAAGGGGTAATTTTCCTGTCCAGGTAATTCAAGAATTACCATTTGAATCAATTCTCAAGGGAGTAGAGACAATGGTTTCTTTGTTTTTTATCCAAAAGCCGCCAGCTGGAAAGTAATCTTATGATCTTTTGAACAGTTTAGAATGTCATGCCTCACCCAGGGCCAAAGACACAACTCAAGATCCCATTCTTTGGACCAGTAATTCAAATCCTGCACTTTCAGTTCCTGGTTTTACAAACTGTTAATTATGAGGGAAGGATCCATTCTCAACCACCTTCAAGCCTGCTAATATCTAACTACTTAGTTAGCAGTTTTTCCAGTTTTCTATACTGCGTGGTTTTTATGCGAGCTAAAATAAGTAAAGATAGAGGACAAATTGTTAAATAAAAACAGCTTAAATGAATAAGACATTTATTTCAGTTAATATTACAAGATTGGAAAACATTACAGAAAATTGAAAATGTTATAATTAATAAAAATGAAGTTGTGGCTACTGCACAAATCCTCTCACAAATAACTGCTATGAACTCCACACATAAAGTACCTGAAAGCAGTAGAAAGAAGAAAAAACAGGAAGTGGTCAACATTTAAATGAAGGAACTGAGACTCCAGGTGCTGCACAAAGTCCCCAATTCCTGATGGAGGCTGGGAAGACAGCTCAGTTGGTAAATCTGAGTTTGGATTCCTAGAACCTATGTAAAAAGTGGAGCGTGGAATCACACCTAAAACCTCAGCTCTGGGTTAGGAGACGCGGACAGATGATCCCTAAAGCCAGACTGCCTGAATCAATGAGCTTCAGGTTCAATGAGAGACCCTGTCTCATAAATAAATGTGGAGAAATACCAAGGAAAGACACCTGACACTGAGCTATGGCTTCTACATGTATGTGCAGACACCCACACTAACAGGTATGTACACTATACATACAACACAACACATATATACTAACAAAAGCACACAACACAGAAAAAAATTAAAAGTTTAATAGACATCACCTTTTTTTTGGTCTTTTTCATACACATTCTCCTTGCGGCCCCAGCTGACCTGGCACTTGCTATGGAGACCAGGCTGGCCTCCCCAGTGCTGGGACTAAAGGCAAGTGTCACCAAGACCAGCTCAGAAATCACTTTTAAGAATTTTTTTTTAAATGGTAAATTTACACAATGGAATTCTACTCCACAGTAAAGAAAGAAAGATGAAATAATGAAATGTGCAGGTAAATGGATGGATATAGAGACTGTTATACTAAGTGAAGTAACACAGACTCAGATAAACAAGACCTATGCTCTCACTCATTTGTGGATCCTAGTGCCAAATCCTTATAATAGATGGAATCCCACTAAAATGGCCAACAACCCATGAAAAACAGATGATACAGAGACCCAAAGTTCAGTGCTTTGCCACAATGGGAGGAAGATCATCCCACACCTACCACCCCCTCCAGGGCTCAGGGACTTTTGCAGAAGAGGTTGGCGGATAGAATGTAAGATGTGGAGGAAGGGGTGGAGTGTTAACTGGAAGTGTCCTCCGACCACTATGCCAGCAAACTATAGTCACATGCTCCTCAGAGAGTCAATAGGGGAGTCAGCTACCCCTCCCACCTAAAAAGTCAACCTTAGCTGCACATGGGGGAGGAGCTAAGGATATATATGCAGAGAGCGCATTTTGTGTGGATGTTGGGAAGTCACAGGATCTATATTTGGGTGTGAACTTTCCAGCACAGCCATAAATGGGAGGCACCCACTCTTCTGTAAATAAACCCCCACTCTATGCTCAATTAGCAAGCCCAATAAACTCATTAGGATTAAAAAAAAAAACAGAGGTAATGGAAACCTTCATTATTCCACTAAAGTTGACCTCATGTTGGCAAACCCTTTGGTCTTTGATTTCTTATTCCTATTTTCCTCCCTTAAACTTCATTATATATGTTTTTATGTAGCCTGCTTCAAATTATTTCTGGAAAAGTATGTTAAAGATTGCCTCTCTTTAGAATAAAATAAATAAATTTTACAAAGAATAAAAAACAAACACCTGATAGGAAGCTTATGTCTTAGTTGTTCTAGTGTTTGTAAGATTTATTTCATTTTTTAATATTTTATGTTTGTGTGTATGAGTGTATTGCCTGCATGAATGTAAGTTCACCCATGTTGTGCAATGCCCATGGAGGTCAGAAGAGGGTATCGGATCCCCCTAGAACTGGAGTTATGGAGGGTTGGGTGCTGGGAATCAAACCTGGGTCCAATGCAAGAACAGTCAGTGCTATTAACTGCTAAACTATCTCTCCAGTCCGGATTTATTTTATTTTTAATCATGTGTTTATGTGTGTATGTATGTGTAGATATGTGCACAGGAATGCAGTACATGCAGAAATCAGAAATGGGTGTTGAGTCTCCTAAAGGTGGAGTCAGGAACGGTTGTGAGTAGCTCTATGTGGGTTCTTGTGAAGGATAGCTTTAGTTGTCAATTTGACCCACCTGGGTAGAGGCACCCTCAGTTGAGGAATTTTATCCATTGGATTAGCCTGTGGCCATGTATGTAGGGCATTTTCTTGATTGTTGAGTGATATGGGAGGGCCCAGCCCACTGTGGGTGGTGCCACCCATGGGCAGGTGGTCTTGTATTGCTTAAAAAAGCAAGCTGAGCATGGGCCATGGTGGTAAGCTGGTAAGGAGTGTTCCTCCATGGTCTATGCTTCAGCTCCTGCCTCCAGGTTTCAGCCCAGAGTTCTTGCCTTGGCGTCCCTTGATAATGGACTGTGCTGTAAGATAAAATAAACCCCTTTCTCCCCAAGTTGATTTTGGTCAGTGTTTTTATCACGACAATTTTTCAGTAATAGAAGATAACCAGAATAGAAAAATTGGCACCAGGATTGTGAGGTATTGCTCTGACAGACCTGACCATATATGTCTAAGAGGATTGTGAAAATTTTGGGAGCTTTGGACTGAAAAATTGCTTGGAGTTTGGAAGCTAATGCTGAAAGAGGTGTAGACACTGGAGGCCTAGCTTGTGAAGCTTCAAAGGAAAGCATAGATTATCATGGCTACTTGTATATTTTGAATTGAGAATATGTGGTTTCTGGCCAGGTAGAGCTGAAAAGCCAGCTGTGATTAAGAAGAGGTTAGCACCACCGAAGTGAAACCTTTGCTTTGCTGGGACAATTGATGTTGATTAGCTGGGACTGAAAGATCAGCTGTGAGAAACAAGACACCAGAATCATTGAAATCTTCAGGGAAGTATTTACTCAGGGTCAGCACACAGACGTTGTGGTCCAGAGGGGGCCTGCAAGCAAGACTTGGTAATGTGTAAGAGTCTAATGTTGAGTGTGAAGGCTCATGAAGAGAATCTGAGGCTTTGCACCCTGAGAAGCCAGAAGGCAGCATTGATGAAGGTGCAGCCTCAGTTTCAGCAGAGACCCCAGAATATTGGAGATGCTAGAACCATGGGACAAACACCAAGGGCAGCAGCAGGTGTGGAGTGACCTGACCTGAGCCTACCAGATGAGCTGTGTGTGCTGTGGACAACAGAGCCAGAGAAGTGGAGCTGCCAAAACCCTTTGGAGTCCAGAAGATTCTGAGTGAATCCCAGGTGTCTAGCTTTGAACTACTTATCTGGACTTCACTTTTGCTTAAGTGTTCCCAATTATTCCCTTTTGCAATAAGACAGTTCTTAAATTGTTTTGGATTTTACAGGATCATACGTGATAGGGTCCTCCTGCCACATGCAAATAAAGCATACTGTGAACACCTATCAGGTAAAGCTTTGGTTACTGTCCTCACCGTAGATCTTCCCTCCAACTCCCCTGAATAAATGAGCTGTCTCACTGAAGCTGACTCCTGGAAGGTCTGTCTGTCATATTCATGGCCGTCCTAACCCTGTTCGTTGCCTCTGCTCCCTTTGTTCTCACAGATCAGTAGCCAAAGACCCACGAGGGAAGAGAGACCCACAACCCAGCATAGAACTGGGAAAATGAACAGCAGACCCCAATCTTATCTAAAGGAATATTGACAACTGATTGCTGCTAGGTGAGGAAGACCTGATATTCCTAAAACAAGAATCTCTAGATAGGCTGACTAGATTCCGCAGATGGACAAGCACTGGAGAATGGCTGGAGATGTTGACAACACAAA
>NW_008351958.1:1128708-1129349 GCF_000622305.1 Nannospalax galili | reverse complement strand
CTAATATACCAATAACAAGCAATCAGAGAAAGAGCACATGGAAACACTCCCATTCACAATAGCTGCAAAAAAAATAAAATACCTGAAATCTACCTGATGACTTTATATCCATACTCAGGTACTAAGGATCTGAGTGTAACCGACTGTGACTAGTAATCATCAGATACATAGAGATTAAAGACACATGTGCAAACATCTGTTAGTAGCATTAAAAATGTAGGAAACAGGGGCTGGAGAGATGACTCAGCAGTTAAGAGCACCGACTGCTCTTGCAGAGGACCCAGGTTCTATTCCCAGCACCCACATGGCAACTATGAACCATCCTTAACTCCAGTTCCAGGGGAATCCAAAACCCTCTTCTGACCTCTGCAGCACTGCATGACACAGGCGCATTCACATACATGCAGGCAATACACTCATACGCATAAAACAAAAATAATAAATAAAATATTTAAAGCCCTGGGCTAATGAGTACAGACACCTCAGGCCCTAATTTTGGCCGGCGTGGTAGTGCACGCCTTTAATCCCAGCACTCAGGAGGCAGAGGCAGGCAAATCTCTCTGAGTTTGAGGCCAGCATAGTCTCCATAGTGAATCTAGGACAGCTGGGGCTACAGGGAGACCCTGTCTCAAAAAGACCAA
>NW_008351958.1:1120303-1128608 GCF_000622305.1 Nannospalax galili | reverse complement strand
CAACTGTGAACCTAAAAATTTACAGCCACTTTTGAAAGAGATGTATCCTTGCTCTGGAGTGTGTTACTGAATATGTTAAAGCTGTAATGAAATGCATCTTGTAATCATGTGGTTATTAAATTTAAAAAAAAGAAAAGAAAGAAACTAAGGCAGGAGGATCAAGATTTCCAAGACAGCCAGGGCTATGAAGAGAATGTGTGTGCGTGTATGTGTGTGTGTGTGTCTGTGTGTGTGTGTGTCTGTGTTTGTGTGTCTGTGTGTGTATCTGTGTGTACATATATATAGAGAAAAGCATATATATACATATATATATATGAATTAATGAGTGAGAAATAAAAACATGACCAGAGAAAGGGGAACAAGGAATCCATCACCAAGAAGAAATTTATCACCAACAAACCTAAACTGTAGAAAATGTTATAAAAGTATGTAGGTTAAAAGAAATAACACATAGGTATGGAGCTAACTTTCAGTTTGTAACTTTTATAAACCTTTTGGTCCTTTATGACTCAGATTCTGATTCAGATGGTTCTAAGCACACGTAACTCTTCTCGCCTCCATCCCCTCAAACCACACATATATACACACATACTGTCCTAGTTAGCTTTAATTGCCACCTTGACATAGCCTAGAGTCACCTGAGAAGGGAGTCTCAATTGAAGGATTTCTCTAGACCAGACTGGCCTGCGGACATATCTGTGCAGGATTGTCTTAATAGTTCATTGAAATAGGAGGGCCTAGCCTACTTTAGGTGGTGCCATTCACTGGGCAGGTAGTCTTAGCTGCTTAAGGAAGCTAGTTGAACTTGAGCCTGAGAACAAGTCAACAAGCAGCATTTCTCCATGGTTTCTGCTTCAAGTTCTGCTTGAGTTACTGCTCTGACTTCCCTCAACGATGGACTGTGGCCTGCAAACTAAAGTAAATTCTTTCCTCCCCAAGTTGTTTTCAGTCAGAGTATTCTATCACAGCAACAGAAAGGAACCTAGAGCACATACCAAACATGCAGAGACATAAATATGCTGTGTTTTACATACACCAGAATTATGTGCCAAAAGTAAACTGTAGATTCCCCAACTCCTCCAAAAGTAAATACTTCTGGGCTGGGGAGATGGGGCATTGAGTAACATGCTTGCCCACAAGCATGAAGAGCTGAGTTCAGATCCCTAGAAGCTGCATAAAGCCAGATGCAGAAGCATGCATTGTATTCCCAGCACTCCTGCGGTGACACAAAAGTGGGAAGCAGCAGAATTCCCAGAAGCTAATAGAACAGCCAGCCTGGCATACACAGCAGTGAACAAGAGACTGTCTCAAAACAAGGTGGAAGGCAAGGATCAACATCTTACCACATTTTGTAAATTCTATGCAATTATATAAATATAGCCACATCTGCTATTAGATATTTTCATTTACTAGAAAATGAAAACTGCCAATACTGCAGTAAATAGTCTAAAAGCCTGCCTGTCAACTTCGGCAAATGATTCAATATGTAACCTTTTCAAGCAACAGAATCTATTCCAGACCTGTTCTGGATCCTCAACAGTGCCTAGCAAAGTGCTCACACAGAGTTGGTGTTTAATATTTACTTGGTGTTTTCAAATAGCTTTGATGCAACTTGTCATGTCCCTTGGGCTTACCCTTTTTTGAGACCCATACAACAGTTTTACATTAACTTATAAGACTAACTATGGAGTGTCCCTTTTTTTCTATTGGTGATGGAAAATACGATTTTTAAAGATTAAGAGCTGACCTCAGGAGAATGCTGAAGAACTGAAACAACAAACAAAAAGGAAATGATGAATGATGGGAAAAGCTTTTTTATTTCCAGGGGTTTTATCTAACCCAAGCATCTTCTCTATTTCTTCTAGGGCAAAATGTGCTTCTTACTAAGAATAGGGCTCAAAATGGCTAGAATAGGATTTGGTTACTTCAAGTGCCTTGTCCATTTCCAATCATTTTATGGTGTTGGTGGTTGTTGTTGAGCTTTATTCTTTATTTGGGTATAAACAGTTTATCAGGTACAAATAAAATCTCAATAGAAGATGTATTAAATGGCCAATAAACACATAAGATACTCAGCATCCCTAATCATTATAGAAATGAAAATAAACTACAGAGCTATCACCTCATATTCACTAGGATGGTTGTTATAAAGAAAATAATAATAAAAGCCAGGAGTGGCAGTGCACACCTTTAATTCCAGTACTCAGGAGGCAGAAGCAGGAGAATCTCTATGAGACAGAGACCAGCCTAGTATCCATATCAAATTCCAGGCCAGCTAGGGCTACAGGGAGACCTGGTCTCAAAAAGACAAATAATAATAATAATGGAGAGGGGGAGTTGACTCAGAGAATAAAGCACTTGCTGAACAAGCATGAGGACCAGAGTTCACAGAAGCCATGTAAAATCCAGGCAGGCACAAAGGTCTCCTGTAGTCTCAGCACTCCAGAGGTGAAGAGAGGGGATTCCCAGAGCAAACTGGCTAGCTAGACCAATAGAATTGCCTGAGCTCTGGGTTCAGTGAAGTAGACAGTGTCTCAGTAAGTAGACAGTGATCAAAGAGAACACTTGATGCTTTCCTTGATGAAAACAGCTCAGACCTCCACATGTACACACACACACACACACAATCAGATACATGTATCGATACACATGTGAACATGCAAATACATATGCATGTACACCACACATACATTCACATGCAAAAAGAAAGAAAGTAAAATCATAAAATATCAAATTTTCTAAGGACATAGAGAATTTGGAACATTTTGTGGTTTGAACTGAAATGTTTGGAATGCCTGGTCCCCAGGTTTTGGCACTATTTTGGAGACTATGGAGCCTTTAGGAGGTGTATTAGTCACTTTTCTCTTGCTGTGATAGAAACACTGACCAAAGAAACTTATAGAAGGATTTATTTGAGCTTACTGTTACAGGTGAATTACAGTCCATCATGGCAGGGAGGTATGGTGGCTGGAGGTGGCTGGAGTTGGGGCAGCAGAAGTTAAGTTCTCACATCATCAAGCAGGCACAGGAAGCAAGAGAGCAACTGGAGATCTGGCAAGGCTTAAGAACTCTGTAAGCCCACCTCCAGTGACATGGTTCCTCCAGGATAGCCACACCTTCTAAGACCTCTCAAAACAGCACCATCATCTGGGGACAAAATGTCCAAATACTTGGAGCCTATGGGGAACATTTTCATTCAAACCACCACATTCCACCCCTGGCCCCCATAGGCTCATGACCATATTAAGTTCAAAATGCATTTATTCCAACTTTAAAAGTCCCCATAGTCATTATCAGTCTCAATACTATTCAAAAGCCCACAGTCCAAAGTCTCTTCTGAGACTCAGGTAAATAACTGTAAGCCTCTATAAAATCAAAAGACAAATTACATACTCCCAATATACAGTGGAACCAAACACACATTACCATCCCAAAAGGGAGGAATGGAGGAATAGTAAGGAAATACCAGACCAAAACAAGACTGAAAACCACCAAATCCAGTAGTTCCATGTCCGTCTTCTGGGACTTTACTTCCAAAGGGCTTAGATGGTTCACCTCTCTATCTTTGCTACGTGCAACACACATGTCTTTCTTGTGCTGGCACCACTCCCTGCATGCAGGTCTTCTTGGCAGATGCCTCACAGCTCTGGCATCACGATGTCTTCTTGGAGTCTCCATTGCCAACCAAGCTTCACCTTCACAGCTTCACTCAATGACCTATCAGGGCATTCTCTTTGCAGAGGAACCCCTGCTGCATGCTGTCTGGTCTCCGAGGCTCTCTGAAACCACAGAGGAAGAATTGATGACCCATTCACTCTTGCATCTTTCATGCCTCTAAAGCCAACACCAGGTGAACAACACTGCCAAATTTCACTGCAACTTTGGGATGGACTCCAGCTTGCTTTATCCATTTTAGAAGCTTTTCTCTTCAGTGGCCCCTGCAGAATTTTCCTTTCATGAGTTGGAGGCTTAACTGGGTGTGGTCTTGCCCTGGAGGCACTCTCTCCACTGTTTACGTCCAAATCTCTATGCTCCTCCTTCCTAGTGCTCTTTTTCAATCCAAACTGTAGTTCTTTCTGCCCCATTTGCTCTTTTTCACTGTAGGTCTGCATAATAGTCACCATTAATATCCATGCCACTATTTCAACATTAGGCTGTCTTGAAATTTCTTCTGTCAGAGAAATTAGTCCATTGCTTTTCAACTTATCCTCAGGCAAACTTTTAGGCTGAGGGCGGACTCCAGCCAGATTCTTTGCCAAAATATCCCAAGTGCTGCTTAAGTCCCTATTTCCCTCTGGAACTACATTGTTCTCAGCACTACTTTCTTCCAGGTGTTTACTAGAATGGCCTGTTAAACTCTGATTAGAGCAAGCAACCGCTTTTCTAGCCCAAACATCCAAAGCCTTCCACACTTCTTCAAAACCCCACATTGTCTGGTTCTTCATAGACAACAGCCCACTCTCTGGTACCAATTATTATATTAGTCACTTTTCTGTTGCTGTGATAGAAACACTGACCAAAGCAACTTATAGAAGGAAGAATTTATTTGCATTTACTGTTACAGGGGAATTACAGTCCACCATGGCAGGGAGGCATGGTGGCTAGAGGTGGCTGGAGCAGGAGCAGCAGAAACTAAGCTCTCACATCATCAAGCAGGCACAGGAAGCAAGAGAGCAACTGGAGATCTGGCAAGGCTTAAGAACTTTGTAAGACCACCCTCAGTGACATGGTTCCTCCAGGATAGCCACACCTTCTAAGACCTCCCAAAATAGCTCCACCATCTGGGGACAAAATGTCCAAATACTTGGAGCCTGTGGGGACATTTTCATTCAAACCACCACAGGAGGTGAGACTTCTCTGGTGGAGGTAGATCACAAGGGGTGAGCTTTTGAATGTTATCCCCGCCCCAGTACACTCTACTTCTCACTGCTTCCTGATGCTCACAGTGTGAGAAGCTAATGCCACGTGCTGTTGCTAGCACAGACAGAGCTGCTCCACCAGGCCTTCCCCACTGTGGTGCATTGAAATCCCTCAGAGCCATGGACCATGACAAATCTTTCCTCCCTTAAAATGTTTCTGTCAGGTGAGCATCACAGTGACACAAAAGTAATTAATACAGCACTTTGGTCCACTGTATGGATCATAAAATGGTGCTTCCATTATAAGAAACAGTATGAAGGCTCCTCAAGAGATTAAAGTTACTATATGAATCAGCAATCCCACTTCTGAGTACATAGATCCAAAAAATTGAAAGCAGGATCCAAAAGAAATAGTCTCAAGCCCATATTCATCATTGCATTGTTCACAATAGTCAAGAGGTAAAGGCAACCTATGAATTGAGAAAATGAGGCATAGGCATACAATGGAATAATATCTAACCTTAAGAAAGAAAACCTTTCACATGGTACAACATGAATAAGGCTTGAAGACATTATGCTAAATTAATAGACTTATTATCAAGAACAGAGGAAAGAGTTGCTGTTCAATGCATATACAGTCTAAGCTTTGCAGATTAACAAAACAGCTATAGAGATCTACTGCACAACAAGTTGAATATAGTTGATGACCTGTACTTAAAACTGTTAAGATAGTACATTTTGCTATGTTTTCCCACAATTAAAATAAAAATCATTAATAAAATATGACTAGAAAACTATTTTAGCATAAATAAAACTGATATACATTATATCAAGAAGATTTGATGCCCACTGCACAGGAAGGAATTCGTATCTGGTACTGTAAACCCAGTCAAAAGGCTGAGGAGGTCATAGGCCCTGGGGAAACTTCAGCTATTGTTTTGCCAAATGCACCTAAAGTGGCCATCAAACTGCCTTCCAGATAACTATATTTAATGCCCACAAATTAACTGTGCTGTCAGTTTGGGGTAAAGAAGCTCCTTTTCACAGTGGTCAGTGGTGAATACTGAGACTCATAACTAGTCAAACTACTGAAAATAAATGACTGTTGAATGTACAGCCATAAATGGAACATCTATATCCCCCAACTCCAAGGCTCAGGAAACAGCACAGAAGAAGGGGCAGGAAGAATGTAAGAGCCAGTGGAAAAGGGGAAGTGGTATGGAATGCTAACTTCTGAGCATGATGACTGTTGCACTCTTGAGTTCACAGCAGCTGTATTACCTGCACAAAACTGGGCCCAACACTGTCCTGTCATGGAGGTGGGAGGGACTCATGAACCTCACCCCTCCTTAAGGATGTATATTCAGTTAATGGTTGATGAGAAGGGAGAGGCATTTTCTTCAGTGTGTGGCCACTAGAAAGGTGTCCATGCTCCTGCAAACAACCCTAATGGGTCCTAAACAAAAGACGTGAAAGTAGAAGGAAGACTAATGGGAAGAAGGGGATCGGCAGGCACGGGAGGGGAACAAAAATGGGGAACAGAGGATGAATGATTGAAATACATTATGTACATATACAAAACTGTCATGACACCCATTATTACACATAATTAGCCTATACTAATAAAAACGTTTCCATAAAGCTATAAAAGCAGTAAATAATAACATTTTCAATCCTTTAAAATTCTACCTTGTATTTACTGAATTAGGAAGTTCACTGATTGGGGCATCATGGATGTACCTAAGAATTTGTCTTCTTCTTTTCCTCCTTTTCCCTTCTCTTCCACTCAACTGTTCCCAACTCAAAGCCCATGCAATGAATGAAGACAATAAAATAAGAACGAGATGTTCTACTCTTCCCTTCCCTTTGCAATAGCCCATAATAGGCACAGCATTTCCAGGAACAATGAAGGAAAGGCTGGAAGGAAGCTAGCATGGGCCTTTATGGGATCACATCATTTCTTCCATTTCAGGAGCAAGATGGCAGCTCCACAGGACAGTAAGCAAATATCTCCATACTCAAGGTTTTGAAAGCCAGTTAAGATGTCAGGGAATGTAGTCATGGTAAAACAACTGCATGGTTATGTACAAGGCCCTGAGTTCAATACCCAGTACCACAAAAAAAGAATTGAAAGAACATAACGTTACCATGTTCTCATATCCACATGTTCCATGAGGTCAAGTTAAAGGAAGCAAGAATAGGAGCAACACACACATATGACACACATTTTCTTTACTAGCCAATGAAACAAAAAGTTAGAATTTTTTTCATAAATTGGTAACTTATTCCATTAGAAAATATCTCATTCTACAATCTCTCTGAACTAATTTTCCATCAACTTCATCATATTTTGCTTCTGCATTTCTGTTTGGGTGAAAAACCACATAATAAACAAGAAGAAAAACAATTCCAAGAAGAAGAGAAAGCATTATGGTGGCAGTGATAGGAATAAAATAGTCCAAATTAAAAATAGAAAGAGGGTAAACCCAGAACACAGTCAGTATTCCCAGTGTAACTAGTACCCTGACAATATAGTAACAAGACATTGGACATCTGGTGTTCTGTCCCTTAATATTAAAAAAAGTAAAGACAAGAATGAATCCAACAACAATCCTATATAAGAATTCCATAGTTATAGAATTACAAAACTGAGTTTGCTTTACAAATGCCCATATGAAACCGGCAAGCCAAAGAAATAACAATAGAAACAAAGTGACCCTAACATCTACGAAAAGTAGAAGTACAACACTCAGCATCCACGATAATAAGGTAAACAACTTATAGAAGAGGTAAGTGACTTTGGGACAGAATCCATTGAGGAGATTTTTATCAGGCAAAGATTTTCTTAAAGCTACTTGATAATCCACAGTTGACCAAGAAATAGCACAGCAAGACACCATGATGGCTGCATCTAAAAAACAAAAATCAAAGACACAATGTTTTAGGGATGGTAACAGTAATATTAATAAGAGTAGTAACAGCAATATTAATTCATTATAAGCCATTTATGCTCCAGTTCTACAGAACTAAACATATATCAGGCATATTACTGGCCTGATTCTTGGAGGGTATATTTTAATATTCCCCACATAATAATAAGGGAGTTGAGGTTTGAGGAAATATATTATGCAACCTTCATCATATAGCCAGAAAGTTATGGAACTGAAATTTGAACCTGAAACTGTCTGAAGTTGACAGACTAATCAATTATGTAAAACTGTTTTTAAATTATCTTGAATAGATTTAGTAATCAATACTCCTGCTAGACACTACAATTATTATTCTAGGTTTTCTAGACTATTTGGCTTTGACCTTGGACATAGACATAATTCATTGAGAGAGGGTTTCATAGGGTGTGGGATGCTTAAACAGAAATTTTAACATAAGTACATATCATTAACAAGCTATTTTTCATAACCTACAAATTCTTTTTATTCTAATATTAT
>NW_008351958.1:1112328-1119901 GCF_000622305.1 Nannospalax galili | reverse complement strand
TATTGCCTGCATGTAGGTAAGTGCACCCGTGTCATGCAATGCCCACAGAGGACAGAAGAGGCTGTCAGATCCCCTGGAAGTGGAGTTATGGACAGTTGTTAGCTGCCATGTGGGTGCTGAGATTCGAACCCGGGTCTTCTGTAAAAACAACCAGTGTTCTTAGCCACTAAGCCATCTCTCCAGCTGTCATAACCTACAAATTCTTAATTAAACAAAGAAATACACTCTAAAATTCACAAAGTTCTATATGTTTGACATCTTTGCACATTTTCCCCCATTGTAATAGCCCAAACTCCTCCGTTTTATGTACGTTTAACTAGTCAAGACTGTTAAATCTAGTCTGTTGAAAGAATCACCTTTCCAGTTTCACTGGTCAATCATCTGGTCATTAGGAACACCTCTAGGAACGTGGGTTCACCCTATTTTATGCTAAATAGATGGGTGGAATACTTAGTGTGTTAATGAGATGGCAAATTTTTCCTGCCTGGAATCCTGCCTTCTAGCGCAGAACTTCTGGACCAGCCATGGTCATGTAGTCTGTAAGTCTTCTCACTTTTCTGAATTCTTCAAAAAAGCATAATTTCTCCTTTTCTTTTTCATATGCCTTTTCTAAACATGCTTTTTTTAAGGCTTTGGGCTGCCCCTAGCATCTTGTATTTCTTTATCTTTTCTAAAGCTTCCTTCTCCCAGCCATGTGGCTTGCCAGTCAGCCACGTGTCTAACCTCCAAGCAGGCTGTAAACCTGCATGGTTTCGTGGCTTTCTTTCCTTCTCCCGACCATTCTCCTCCTCAAGGCAGCTGCCAAGATTACCAGCTTGCCTGCCCCCCTGAGGATTTTTCTTTAAAATTCTAATAAAATTGTAAAAGCTTAAATCTTGTACCAAGGACTTTACCTTTTGGACTTTACCTTTAAAAAGCTCCTGTCTACTCCCAATTAGGACAGCATTCCATAAATTGGCTCAGAGAGTGCTGTTCCTGCCCAGCTAAATAGACTTGGCTGATTTGGAACTTTTTCAGTCTGAGTGGTCCTTCCTGGTGTTCCAGACAGACTAGATTTTATAGTCTTGACCAGTTAAACTTACACAATATGGAGGAGCTTGGGCACGATCAATCAAGTGCAAAAGAATAAGTTCGTTACTGTTTTAGAAATGCAAGTCAATATTTACCTCACTCTAAGACCAAGGACCTTTTTTAAATTAATTAATTAATTTATTTATTTATTTATATTTAGAAGAAGCATTTCATTACAGCTTTAACATACTCAATAACAATTTCAGAGCAAAGATATATCTCTTTCAAAAGTGGCTATAAAATTTTTAGGTTCGCTGTTGAATTAATAGTTATACAATACTGAACACAGTATAAGCCCTGTAAGACATAAAATTGAAGTTCCTTGCAGACAGACTCTTTGCTTTTGCTACTAACACTGAGATGTTGGCTCTTGCATCTCTAATCGGTATGTATCTGATTATTACTAGTCATAATCAGTTGCACTCGGATCCTTGGCACCTGTGTATGTCTGTAAAGTCATCGGGTAGATTTCAAAGGTAATGTTTATCACCTTTACTAATTAACATTATGTAACTTTTTATGCTTCCTCCTCAAATAATATTCATTTTTTATAATTTGTTGATTTTGTGTGTGCGTGTGTGTGTACATCACACAGAACATCCCAAAACCATCTTATTCAACTATACACCCACTTCCCAGATGGCACCCTTCCATAGCCTCCCTTCCCCCCACTAGAGCCCTTATACTCTGATATCCCTGCTACTCTCCACCATCTGGTTTATCTAGTCAGCCTATCTAGAGGTCTTTGTTTTAGGAAGGTCAGCTGTTCCTCATCTAGCAGCAATCGGTTGTCAATATTCTTTTAGATAAGATTGGGGTAAGACCAAGGACTTTTTAAAAAGTGAAAACAAAGACATGAGAAATAAGAATGAAATGGTTTGAAGAAGAATACAGTGAGTTGTTTTAGTGGGCCTCCTCAGAGGTCTACACATGCACAGAAAGTCATACTGCCATTCATGTATTTCTTGATGAAGATGAGGCAGGACTTTATAAATGCTTTTTTCCTCTTTTGATTTTGGCATTACAGATTTGGACTTATTTCTCTTGTTTCATTGAAACACTACTTTTCCCTAAATCATCCTCTGATGTGTTTTTATAATTGGGAGTTTTCTGTGCTTTTTTGTTTCATTTTGGTTTGGTTTTTGAGAGAGTCTTGGTATACATGGTCCAGGCTGGCCTTAAGTTCACAGTGATCCACTTGCTTTAGCCTGTGTACTGGGATTAGTGTGCACCACAGCACCTGGCTTTAATTTATGCCAAATTAGCACATATATGGTTTTTAGAGTCAAAAGTTTTACAAATCTTGAAGAAAATTAAGTTACTTTCTCTAGCTCCCCTCGCCACTCAGCAATAACCTCTAGAAGAAATCACTTTCGACTCCTCTAGCTCTCCTTTGACCTTAGTTTATCCGTGTAACACATGGTTTACTGATTTTCTATTTGGAAAGAGGAAAATTTAGTACATGTACACACACACGGCCTTCTTCCATTTTCCTCTCCCTCCATCTACCCAAAAGAATAACATCGCAATGCTTGGTACAAATCATTATTCAATGTTCAGTTTTATTATGACTATATAAATACAAGGAGTTTTGTTTGGTTTGAGAGTTTTGTTTTCCTTTGTTTTCTACCACTCAGTACCTATATTTCCTCTTTTTAAAAACATTTCATTTTTCTTGTAGTTAGCAATTGCCTTGCTTCTTGCTTGCTTAGTTTTTAATGACTAGATCACTAGTTCTTACCAAGTCAAATTAATTTAGAAAACGCACACACACACACACACACACCACACACACACCACACACACACACACATTTTCTGTTTGTTTCTTTTTACAATATCACCCTCCTGGTCTAATCTAGTTGCTCTCAAGTCTTGCTTCCTGTCTTACAGAAATTTCACTTCACCTCTCTCCTGTGTTGACTTCTTGATTCCTGTTTGTTCTGTTTTTGAATTAAGCATGTCTAATCCTCCTGAGGAAAGTTACAGAGAAGTTAAATGAGATCATGTAGTCTCAAAAAGACTTTATTTTGATTTCATATTTGATATACAGACTTGCTAAAAATAGAAGTTAAAGTTTAAAAAAATGTTTTCCAGCTGTTTGAAGTAGTGACTCAGGCCTCTAATCTCAGCAGTTAGGAGGTTGAAGCAGGAAGATCGACATGAGTTGGAGACTAGGATGGGCTACTTAGGAAGTTCCAGGCCAGCCTGGCCTACAGTGTAAGATCCTGTCTCAAAAAATAAGAAAAAAGAAAGTTTTCATTGCAACTTTGAAGTCATGGTTTCATTGAGTCCTAATTTCAAGTGTTGCAATACAGGATTTCAATGCCATTGAGTTTATCTTTACTAATAGCTTTTTCTCTTCCAATTGTCCTAGAATTCTATCTTTATCTTTGCTTCTCTGAAATGATATAGTGATATACTTGATGTGAGCCATTTTTATTCACTCTTTCTCTCTAACAACCCCCATCCTTCTGTGATCTGCTTTGATTTTTTTTTCAATGATTTACCTAGAAAACACAACATGCATATTAAAAATATCCAAGTTTAAAGGTAATCAATATTGTTACCTAAGAGGTGAGTTATCATGAAGGAAGTAGATTTCAAGTTTCAAGAACTCTCACTTGCCTAATAGTCTCCCAATCCTAGTAAAACCCAAGCAATGTATCCGCCTTGCTATATATTTTGATTAAAAAATTTTGGAGAAAACTCAGGACATTTTCAGTGATTAAAAATCCCCATCTCCTTCTTCTCCTACCTACATGCTCACAGTGTGTCTTGCTATATTGGAATGCCTGCAGGTGCTTGGAGAATCTGGCTGAAGAAAACTGAGTTGATAATGCATTAGGTTAATGTAGGGGGATTTATTTAAAAGGTCTGATTGAATATTTAAGATTAATAAATGGAACAGCCACAATGCTCTGGTAGTTTGCCTAATCTTAATAGCTCGTATACAGTCAATGCTCCATTTCCACTGGTTTTGCATCTGTGGAGTCAACCAATAACAGATTGAAAACATTTGAAGAAAAGCTGAAATCTGGTGCAACGGCACTCTCCTGCAATCCTACGACAGATAAGGAAAATCCCATTGTGTATATGCACATTTCCACATTATCTATTCATCTGTTGATGGACACCATGGCGGCTCTATTTCTCTACTGTTGTGAATAGAGAAGTAATAAACATGTAAGTGCCAGTATCTCTGTGATCCACGAGTGGTGTGGCCAGACATGGTAATTCTGTCTTTAATTTTTTTTTTTTTTTTTTTTTTTTTAAGCTTGAGGATGATTTTATTGAAGTTTTAGGGGAAAACGACAGAACAGGCAGGATGAAAATCCCAGACTTTGCCAGGAGGAGGAGAGACAGAGAAAAAGGCATGTCTTTTAAGTTAGGCATTGAGGCAGAGAAACAGTGAGAGTGTCAGAGAAAATGCTTAGGAGTGCCTTTGGTCTGAGTTTAAAGGACACCTGGCCCAGGCTCTTGTGTCCCAGGAAAAAAGGACTACACCAGGGACACATGATAAGAAACAGAAATAGAGACAGCTTATTAAGAAAGGAAAAGCACTCCTGAGGATGGGTGAATGAGCTAAGGAAAGACCAAAAAGCTCTATCTCCATCCATACAGATGTCCAAAATCAATGTACTAGTTTATACCTCTTTTACCATACGTTCACCAGCATCGTCAGATTTCTTGATGAGATCCTTTCTGACTGAAGTGAGATGAAATCTCAAAGTAGTTTTAATTTGTATTTCCCTGATGATTAAGGATGTGGGTCACATTTAAGATACTTGTTGGCCATTTGTGTTTCTTTTGTTGAGAACTGTTTGTCAATTTCATTAGCCCATTTTTTGACTGGTAGCTTGGGGGTCAGCATTTGATTTTCACAGTTCTTGGTAAATTCCAGATATTAGCTCCCTGTCTGAAGTATAGCTGGTAAGGATTTTCTCCCATTCTATAAGCTGTCTGTTCTGCTGATAGTTTCCTTTGATACGCAGACACTTTTTAATTTCATGTAGTCCCATTTCTTAATTCTTGGGGCTACTTCTGAGCTATTGGAGTTCTGTCCAGAAAGTTCTTGCCTATACCAATATCTTTTTCTTTTAATATTTTATGTATTATTTTTATTATATGTGTATGAGTGTATTGCCTGCACATATAAGTAGATGCACCCATGTCGTACAATGCCCACAGAGGTCAAAAGAGGGTATTGGATCCCTTGGAACTGGAGTTACAGGCTGTTGTTAGCTGCCATGTGGGTGCTGAGAATCGAATCCAAGTCCTGTGCAAGAGCACCCAATGCTCTTAACCACTGAGCCATCTCTCCAGTTCGTAAGCCAGAATCTTAAAGAGCATTGCCTGAGTTTTCCTCTAGCAATTTCAGCATTTCAGATTTTAAATTAAGGTCTTTGATCCATTTTGAATTGATTTTTACGCAGTGTGAAAAATACAGATTTAACTTCATTCTTCTGCAGGTAGATACCAATTTTGCCAGCACCATTTCTTGAACACACTGTATTGTTTCCGCTGCATGTTTTTAACACCTTTGACAAAAATTAGGTGGCCATATATTTGTCTGTTTATTTCCAGGCCCTCTATTCTGCTCCATTGTCTGTTTTTATGCCATTACCAGATTGTCTTTGTTAAGACACCTCTGTTCTGTAGTGATACCCAGCTGTGTTCTTTCTCCTTAGGACTGTTTTGGCTATTTGTGGTGTTTTATAGTTCCATATGAACTCCTGGATGTTTTTTCTAGTTCTGTGAAGGATGATTGGAATTTAGATGGGAATGACACGGAATCTGTAGATTAGTTTTGGTAATCCAGCCATTTTTACCATGTTAGTTTTGCTGAGTCAGGACAGAAATTACTTTTCAGTGTCTTGAAGTTTTCATTGTAGAGGTCTCTCACTTCCTTGATTAGGTTTATTCCCAAGTACTTTTTACTGTTTTCTGATCTATTTTGAATGGGATCTTTTTTCTAATTTCTTTTTCTGTGAATTCAATGTTGGCATATACAAAGGCTACTGATTTTTATATATTAATTTTGTAGCCTACAACTTTAATGGGAGTGTTTATCAGATCTAAGAGTTTATGGTAGAGTCTATGGGTTCTTTTAAGTATGGAATCGCATTACCTGAAAACAGGTATAATTTGACTTCTTCCTCTCCTGTTTTTTACCCCTTTGTGTCTTTCTCTAGTATTACCTTCTGGCTAAGACTTTGGGCACTATACTGAATCAGAGAGGCAAGAACGGGCATCCTTGTTTCAGTCCCAATTTTTTTAGAAGAAACGCTTTCTGTTTGCTGTTTAGTACAGTATTGCCTATAGCTTTCTTGTATATGGCCTTCATTATTTTGAGGTATGATCTCTCTGTTCCTAATCTCTCCAGGACTCATTATGAAGCATGTTGAACTTTGTCAAATCTTTTCACCATCATTGAGATGATCATGAGATTTCTGTCCTTAAGTTTATCTGTATGATGTATTACAGTTATTGATTTCCGTATGTAGAACTAATCTTGCATCTCTGGAATGAAGCCACTTGGTCACGATGTATGATCTTCTTAATGTTATAACATAACTTTTTTATATCTTGAATTATTTCTATGATTATCAAAAAGCATAAAGAAGATGAAAATAAAATCACTCAAAATTCCATAACCCATAGCAGCCACACTTAACATTTTGACATATTCTCTTCCAGTTATGTTTCTTTCTAATCATCTCATTATATCCTTAAAAGTATACTGATAGGCAGGCAGATCTCTGTAAGTTCGAAGCCAGCCTGGTATATATAGCGAGTCCTACAGGGAGACCCTATTTCTTTGAGACCAAAAAAAAAAGAGTATACTGATGAGAAAAAGTGCTTTTTGCTTAAATTAAATTTCATAATTACTTTCATATATCATTAAAACTTCTTTGTAAACACTCTATGAGCTATATGACATTAATTCTAAATGTTTGCAGAAATCTACCACCTTCTCTGCTGTTACACAATTGAATGGTTTTTCCTTTTTTGCTGGTTTTTAAAATATTTTATTTATTTTAATTTATTTTTTATGTATATGGGTGTATTGTCTGCATATGTATAAGTGCACCCGTGTCATGCAATGCCCATGGAAGCCAGAAGAAGGCATCGAATTCCCTGGAACTGGAGTTATAGATGGTTGTTAGTCACCATGTGGGTGCTGGGAATCAAACCCAGGTTGTCTGCAAGAGCAGTCAGTGCTCTTAACCACTGAGCCATCTCTCCAGCCCCAGTTTTTAATGAACTTACTTTAAATTATTTCCTCAAGTAAAATGCTATGCATGAGTATGAAATCATAACATGAAGATGTAAAAGATTATTCATTGCATAGCTTTAATAGTCAGATATTTTTAAATAAATTAATACGAACAATAAAGAGTATGTTAAATGAATTATAGCATATCTATAATGTTATTAATATTGGTCCTGTGATAAAGAAGAATGCCAGAACTCTGTCTGCACTGATGTGGACAGATCTC
>NW_008351958.1:1097983-1112291 GCF_000622305.1 Nannospalax galili | reverse complement strand
CGATTGTGTTCTTTTTGTTTTTTTTTTTTTTTTTTTTTTTTGCCTTAAGGAAAAAAGAAAGCATAGCACACGCTTTTTACAAAGCTCTCTGAAAGAATCATCAAATTACTGATAGTAATTTTCCTTTCTGGACAGATGAGGGAAGGAACATGAAGAACAGAAAAGAGACTGTACTTTTACACCCTTTTTGATATTTGAACCGTGTTACTGAACTTTCTCTTCAGAAAATTTCTTTTACAAATTAAAATATTCTAAAGCTTGCCTGAGATTTACACAGTTAGGATGTAAGATGTCAGTGGCTTACATCTAGCCTGAGGTGTTGAGCGAGACTTACACTGACTCAAATTTAGAGCTTGGCCGTGCTCCAGCAAGATGAAGAGCTGAAGAACAAACTGTGGGCAGCCTTCCAGGTAGGTCTCAAACAGCCTGAGCATGCTCAAGTCGGTCGCTGTATCTATAGCTGCTTTATGTGGATCCGTTTGCTCCTCCGTGAAGTTATTTGCCTTGTTGCTATGTTTGAAGACCACATAGAAACCATTTCTCAAAGCAAACCAATACCTATAAAGGAAACATCAACATTTCTCTTCAGTCATATGTTTTTAGACATTTATTTTAAACCATAAAACATAAAATTATGCAAATTTATAAGGTACTATAGATGTTTAATACATACATATATTGTGTTTAAATTCGGTTAAACATGTCTAGAACCTCATATATTTATTATTTTTTTATAGTGAAAGTATACGAAGTCCTTCTAGATTTCTGAAATATGCATTATTTTTAGCGATATAGTTTTTCTACTGTATAATAGCACCATAGGCCTTCTTACTCTTCTCTTACTGTTATTTAGCACCTATTGATCAGGGACTCTGTGCTCTTGTGTATTTCTATGATGTGTATACTAATATATAATTTTGAAAACTGCAATATATGTTTAAGCACAAAAATCATTTTTATACTCTGGTGTAGATAGATGTCTTACGATCACTTCTTGATGGCTTTATTCAGATTCAGACCTCATAAATTTTTAATGCATGTTTGATGTGCTAGTTACATAGTAGATCTATTATACATACAGGATCATACCTCATCTTTACAATAATTATGAGATGATTAGGTGTCATTTTCATTTCACAGCTGGGTGAAATTGAAAAGGTAAAATGATCCACTGACACTTATACAGAGAAGAAAGGGCAGATGTAAGGTCCAAACCCAGATCCTACAATTCTGAGCCTTTACCACTACATTCCAAAAGATGAGTTATAACTTTACGTTTATGAAATTTGTCTTAAATATAACACAAACTCCCTTAAAAATGTGAAGAAATGCAATCCCAATCAAAATCCCCATGACATACTTCAGAGAAATAGAAAAAGCCATCCTTAAATTCATGTGGAAACACAAAAGACCCTGGATAGCTAAAGCAACACAGAACACAAACAGAAATGCTGGGGAGGGGGGGATTACTATACCAAATCTCAAACTACATTGCAGAGCTATAGTCATAAACACAGCATGTTACTGGCACAAAAATAGACACATAGATCAAGGGAACATAATTGAAGACCCAAACATGAATAAACACAATTTCAGCCACCTGATATTTGAGAAAGGTGCCAAGAACATACAATGGAGGAAGGACAGCATCTTCAACAAATGGTGCTGGAAAAGTGGATCTCCACCTGTAGAAGAATGAAACTAGATCCTTATTTTTCACCATGCACAAGAGTCAAATGGACCAAAGGCCTCAATATGAAACTCAAAACTCAGAAACAGAGTTAAACAATGTTAGAAGAAAACATTGGCAGTAACCTACAAGATATAGGTGTAGGAAAGGACTTTCTAAATCAGACAGCGGTCGCTCAGGAATTAAGGTCAGCAATCAACAAGTGGGACTTCATTAAACTGAAAAGCTACTGTACAGCAAAAGAAACAATGAAAAAAAGTGAAGAGAAAATCCACAGAATGGGAAAAAATCTTCACCAGTGACACATCTGACAGAGGTTTAACATCCAGAATATATAAAGAACTCAAAAAAATAAAACAAAGAATCAAGAAACCAAATGACCCAACGAAAAGATGGGCTAAAGATCTAAACAGAGAGTTCTCAAAAGAAGAATTAAAGATGGTTAAGAAACACCTTAAAAGTTTTCAATATCATTAGTAATTAGAGAAATACAAATTAAAACCACCTTAAGATTTCATCTTACCCCCATGAGACTGGCTAAGATCAGAAGAAGAGTTGATACCAAATGTTGCTGAGGATGTGGAGACAGGGGGATGCTCATTCACTGCTGGTGGGACTGCAAACTTGTGCAATCCCTATGGAAAAAAATGTGGAGAACCCTTAAAAAACTAAAAATGAACCTACCATATGACCTGGTTATACCACTCTTTGGCATATACCCAAAGTACTCATCATACTGCAGAGATACTTGCATAACCATGTTTGTTGCTGCTCTTTTCACAATAGCTAAGAGATGGAAGCAACCTAAGTGCCCCTCAGCTAATGAGCAGTTAACGAAAATGTAGTACATTTACACAATGGAGTTCTACTCAGCAGTAAAGAAAGATGAAAAAATGAAACTTTCAGGTAAATGGATGGATCTAGAAACTGTTATACTAAGTGAAGTAACACAGACTCAGAAAAAGAAAAGACATAGGTTCTCCCTCATTTGTGGATCCTAGCACCCAATCCTTATAAGTGAATACATATCCTGATGTAACTGCAGGAACCAGAAAAATGGAAGGGAACCAGGGAGGTAAAGGGAAAGAAGGAACCTGGGAGAGAAGAATAGTAGGAGACAGGCATTACTAAGGGAGAAATGTGTAAAAAGTGGGTAGTTAAATGGAAGGGGGAGACGGAGGGCTATACAAGGAACTATGGGAATAAAGGATAAGAAGGAGCTCAAGAGAGGTGGGACCACAGCAGACAAAAATTATCAAGGGAGAAATGAGGAAAATGGGGAAATTTTAAATTGGGAGAGTAGGGAGGGAGAATAAGACAAGGAGAGAAAGAGGAAACATGAATAGTGCCTAGCTAGTATAAAAAACCAAAGGGAATTGTACTAGTCCAAAAACCTACTGAAAAGCTACACATACAATATATCTACATGAGTCCGTGAGTATAAATGAAGGCTACATAACAAGAAACAGTACCAGACAGGAGAAACCTTCCTTTGAATTGTTGGCCAGAGACTCCAAAAATTACACAGGCTATTGCCACAGTCCTTGATTTGCCTCCCAGAAGTTGATAGTAAGACCCTATTGCTGAAGACAAGTCATACTTTGGACACAGGATTCAGAGCAATGGCACTGGGCCTGACCTGGAAGCCACCTCCCCTGAAGGCTAGCTCTCGTAGCTTTGGAGAGTACCATGCAAGCTGCTAGGGGAGAACATCAATTGATGGTCCAACCCCAGCTTCAAGACCAAAAAAACATATCAATGACCAGCACAGCAAATGACATTGGTATAGCAGTGGCACTTTTATCTTAGGGGAAATCAACAGCTACCTAATTGGACTTAAAGCCCACTCAATGGGAGGAAACTCATATCTGGACTATAAACCTAGGCAAATACACATAGTTGGAGAGGTCACAGATCTTAAGAAAACTCCAAGGCTGTCACATCCCTAGACAAATGTAATATGGATCCTTAAATCTACAGACAAGTATCCTGGTCACTACCTATCAAAGAAGCTTCTTTTTCAAAAGACAGAGATAGTTACAGAGTTTCACAACTCGTCACACACAGAGATTGTCTGTGAATTGCCCAAGTCTAAGTGGCACATCTAGGATGCAACCTCAACAACTAAGGCTCACAGACATTGAACAAGGGATGAAGAGAACACTAATGCATCTTTCAATTCTCATCAATGAAGTTCCCTCATGCATCAGAGAGCCAGGAATGCAAAAGGTCACAAATGGTCAAAACTCAAAGAATAAGAATCTGCAGAGTGTGTGTGTCTTTGTACCGGACTCCTACATTAAACTTCACCCACCCAGGGCTCAGGGATCAATGTGAAAGCAGGGGCAGAAAGACTGTAAGGGCCAGAAAGGAGATGCAGGACCATGGAAATATGAACCCACAGCAATGGTGTCAGCATTCACAAGACCCAAGCAAACTTAAGCAGACAAAAACACAGCTGTGGGAATAAAGAGTAGGCCCCAATCTTCGTCAAAGAATTATTGGCAGCTGGTTGCCACTGGGTGAGAATGAGCTGATCTTCTTAAAGGGGGGGGGACTCTTGATAGACTGACTAGATCCCAGTGGATGAACTTGCACTGAGGGACATCTGGGGACACTAACTTTACATGATAGACCATAACACAAATGACAGAAGGTATGAACTTGGGGGGAAGGGGTACCGAAGGGGAAGAGGGTATAAAGATCATTTTCTGTATGAAATACACAAAAATTCAATTAAAATAAATTTTTAAGTGTGTGAAGATTGAAAGCCAGGTGTGGTGGCACATGCCATTAATTTCAGCCCTCAGGAGGCAGAGGCGGGAAGATCTCTGTGAAACTGAGGCCAGCCTGGTCCACATAGTGACTTCCAGGTGGGCTGGGACTAGGGAGACCCTGTCAGAAAAAAAAAAAAAAAAAAAGAATGTGAAGATTGAAGAGGAGATTGAATCTTTAAGCATAACTTGGCAAATAATGACTATAAGGTATTAGTCTCTTTGAGCATTGTCATACTAAATTAAAATACATAAAAGCCTCAAAGATTTAAAACACCCCTGCTCAGGCCCTTCTTCTGAAAGAATTTTTAGATAAGCATCAGCTATCGTCATATAAATCAAATCATTAATAAAAAACTTAGCACTTACTTAGAAGCAATCTAAGACCAGGACTAAGGTAACTAAGGTCACCTCAAAGCTTACCAGAACTCCTTATCTGCCCTCAGTTCTTTCACACATAAAATCATGGCAGTGGGAGAGCTGGAGAGATGGCTTAGTGGTTAAGAGCACTGACTGCTCTTACAGAGGACCTGGGGTCAAATCCCAGCACCCACATGGCGGCTAACAATTGTCCATAACTACGGTTCCAGGGGATCCAATGCCCTCTTCTGACCTCCATGGGTATTGCATGACATGGGTGTGCTCACATATATGCAGGCAGTACACTCATACACATAAAATAAAAATAAATATTTTTTTAAAATAATAGCAGTGGGGTGTGTGTATGTGTGTGTGTGTATACACACATGCAACATGTCCAATTCTAACCTACTCCCTCCGTTAGCATTTCAGTAAATAGTGCCAACATTCACTGTGATGCTTAGACCAAAACCTTGAGAAGTGTTCATACCCTGTAAAAGTTTCTCATACTCACAAGTTTCCTGGGTTCTAACATAAAATACATCCACATTCTAAGTACTTTATACCACTTCTGATGCAACCCCCACACCCTACCAGGTTAAGCAGGCAGTCCTGACCTTGAGTATCTTACTAGCCTCATAGTCTTCTTTCTGACTCTACTCTGTTTTTGGAAGGGCACCAGAGCACACATACACAGGTCAGAGGACAACTCAGGGGAGTGGGTTCCTTCTTCCCACCATATGTTTTTGGGGACTGAAACTCACGATATCAGGCTTGGTGGCAAGCATCTTTTCCTGCTGCACCATCTTGTCAGTCCCTGATTCTGTTCTTGTTCCTCATACAGCCTATTCTCTTCACAGCACCTAGACTGAACACTTTAAATGCAGTTCTCCTTTAAATGCCATTTTTCTGATCAAAGTGTTCCAATACTTTCCATCATAATTAGCCTAAATCCTGAAATTCTTATCACATCTTGCAAGGCTCTCCAGCCTGCCTCTCATACATGCTATTATGTTTGCATCTTCTCCTACAAGTTCCAGTGTGCTTGCATGCTAATTCTCCCGACTTATAAGGCCCCTGTGTTCACGGCTCAATATTCCTGGAACTTCCTAAACTCAAGGTATTTTTCATTTATTTTATTTATGTGTATGAGTGTTTGGCCTGCATGTGTATATATGCACCATGTGTATGCCTGGTGCCCACAGAGTTCAGGAGAGGTCCCTTAGAACTGGAGTTACAGATGGTTGTGAGCCTCCATGTGGGTGCTGGGAACTGAGCCTGGGTCCTCTGTAAGAGCAGCCAGTACTCTTAACTTCTGGAAGGAAAACATGACACTGGCTAGGACTTATTGGTAAGGGAAAGCTGCACTTGAGTCTGTTCTGGGTATGCAGCATAGCAGGGACTATCTGATTTCTAGACTCAGAGTGGCTTATAAACCAACAGGTTAAATAGTATTGAAAATATGGAAATTTCATAAATATTAACAGGTACACATGGAGTATAATTAGTACAGGAAGCACATACTAGGAGAGGAAGCAGAGCACAGTACTTAAGAGTATACACAGCCACATGTGATGGCATGGACATATAGCTAGCTACCTAGGAGGCTGAGGCAGAAGGATCCTTAGAGAGAGAGACAGAGGGAGAGACAGAGAGAGACAGAGACAGATCCTTTGATGGCTAGTTAACTTGACAATCTAGAATCACCTGGGAGATGCACACCTTGGTATGCCCCCCACATGGGACTGTGATTTGATTAATTGAGGTAGGAAGATTCATATTAACTGCAGGCAAGGGGATGCTGGACTATATGGAGAAAAGAGTTGGGCATGGTGGCGCATGCCTTTAGTGCCAGCACTCAGGAGGCAGAGGCAGGTGGATCTCTGTGAGATTAATGCTCCAGCCTGGTCTTTATAGCAAGTGCCAGGTCAGCTGGGACTACAGGGAGGCCCTGTCTCAAAAAACCAAACAATCAAAGGTGAAATGTAGCTGAGCACTAGCCTGTATTATTGCTTTCTGTTCCTGACTGCGGATACAATGTGACCTACTACCTTGACTTCCCCACCATGGTGGGTTATACCTTGACATCTGAGCCAAAATAAACCCTTTCTGCTTTAAATGCTTTTGTCAGAGTATTTTTATCACAGTAACAGGAAAAGAAACTAAGACAGATATAAACTCTAACAATGTCAAACTGTCTCAATTCAAGTCTAGATTCTACCATTTCTAACTTCATCTCCCTGTGGTTTAGTTTCTTCATCTGGAAACAGAGCTAATCGCCATTCTAACCCTCAGTAGCTTGTTGAAGATTGAAATATAATTTCCTAATTGATAGAAAATAGTTTCAGCTTTATGAAACAAATGGTCAATAATCCCAAGAAAAATAAACAGAAGATACTTACTCAGCATAATTTATCTCCATATAGTCTTTTACTTGAGATTTTGAAAAATTTAAAGGTTCTATTTTACAGTAACGAATTACTGTTATCAGGCAAATCTTCCTACTAACAAATTCAGTGTGGCGGGAGGGAGGGAGGGAGGGAGAGAGAGAGAGAGAGAGAGAGAGAGAGAGAGAGAGAGAGAGAACCAGGAGAACCAGGAAGTAAAGCAGGTGTGTGAGGTGCAAATGTGCTTTTCTTTCCCTCTGAAGCATCCCACAGTTCAAGTGGCATGAAGTAGAGACAGTTCCAACACTGGCCATAATCTCCCTGGCTAAAGAGAGGACTGAGCCTAGCAAAGCAGTTAGGAATTCAGAGGATTTTAGAACAAAAGGAAGCCATGAGGTAGACAAACCAGAAATCTACACACAGTTCCCTCACTTTCTTGGCCATTCCCCTGCTATGCATACATGGGGTGAGACTTCCAGAAACAGAAAATAGGAAGGGGAGGAGTGGAAGGAGGGGCTAGAGGGATGGCTCAGTGGTTAAGAGCACTGACTGCTCTTGCAGAGGATCCAGGTTCGAATCCCAGCACCCACATGGCAGCTAACAACTGCCTGTAACTCTAGTTCCAGGGGATCTGACAGCCTCTTCTGACCTCCACAGGTATTGCACAACATGGATGCACTAACATGCATGCAGGCAATACACTCATACACATAAAAAGAATAAAATATTTTTTTAAAGTGGAAGGAGCCACCAGAGATTTCACCAGCCATCTGCTACAGGTAAGAATTTAGAATCTGAATCTCACCAAATTTAAAGAGCTTGGCAAATATCTCAGAAATTCTCCCTGAATCTCCCAAAGTGTCACAATGAAGGAGTATAAACTACATTTCAAAGCTAAGAGATTTTATCACAGGCTGAAAGCAAAAAAGACTTTCCCTATCTAAGCCTCAACTGAGCTTCTGTAAAATATCAAGGTAGTTTGCCAGTAATTTGGCTGTCTACTTTGTCTTCATCATATGAAAGAAGTAATATCTTTACAAAGCATCAGTCACCTATCTTGTAATATTCACAACACAAATTACCTGACATTCAAGTAAACAAGAAAATATGACTCATAATAAAGAGGAAAAATAAATATAATAGTTAAGAGAAACATATCAGCTAATACAAATGGAATTATACGTAGCCCTGATGTTAAAATTAGCAAACAAAAGCATTATTTTTTGTTCGCTTGTTTTGATTTGTTTGAGATAGGGCCTCCCTGTGGCCCCAGCAGGTCTGGAACTCCCTATATAGACCAGGCTGGCCTTAATCTCACAGTCACCTGCCTCGTCTCCCAAGTGTTGGGATTAAAGGTGTGCACCACCATGCCCAGCTATACACAAAAACTTTAAAATAGTCATGATAAATATAGTAATGAATCTATGGAAAACATGATATAATGAGTGAAAGATCAGAAACGTCAGGAAAGGACGGCATGAAAACTGAAATGGAGTAAATGGAATCTTAAAACATAAAATATACAAATTAATCAATAAATTAATTGAGTGGAATTATAACAAACTGACCAAAACCAAGTAATTTGTTGAACTTAAAATTTGGAACTATAGATTGAATATTTTTGTTCCCCCAAATTCATATACTGAAACCTAATCTTCATTGTGATGAATGGGATTTGTGCCTGTAAGTGAGGCCCCAGAGAGTACCTCACCCTCTCACCAACAAGACAATGAGAAGGCAGCTCCTAAGAACTAGAATGCAGGTCCTCCCTAGACATTAATCTACCAGGACCTTGGTCTTAGATGTCCAGTCTCTATAACTATAAGAAATAAATTTCTTTTTTGTAAAGTTATAAAGGCCTCAGCAAACTAAGATAATAGCTCAATAAAAATCAAACTAATGCCCATTGAAAAAATGTGGGAGAATATGAGCTAAACTTCAAAAAATATGTATAATTAAAGTTCATAAAGAAAAAGAGAATAGAACAGGAAAATCTATTTGACAAAATATTGGTGAGAAATGCATTTTCCTCATTATCAGAAATGGATTCAAAAAGTTTAATGAGCCCAGACATAAATAACACAAACAAGTCATGCAGAGGCACATCATTCTTAACTACTAAGTCAACTATATAGAAAGAAGACATCTCCACAGGGAAATAATGAAAATGTTGGCTGATTTCTCATCAGAAATAAGGTAAGCCAGAAGAAAACCATATCAATAATTACATTAATTAAAAATAGATTAAACACCCTACTTAAAAGAAGTTGTCAAATTGGATTTTAAAAAGATATGACTTTATGTGACTAGCAAAACATTTTCTTTATACATAAAGGCACAGATAATTTGAAAGGAAAACACAAAAAAGTTGATATGGCTGGACGAATATCCCAGACAAAAGACTAGCGGTATTAACAGAGACAAGGAAGGCATGTCATAATGATATAAGAATCAACTGTTAATAATGGCCCAACTCCTTTTTGATACACAGCATTCTTAATAGCAGTAGGCACAGACACTTAAATAATTCATGTGGATATTCTTTGTTGTATTAGTTACTTTTCTGTTGCTGCGATAAAATACTATGACCAAAAGCAACTTAAAGAAAAAGAGTTCATTTGACTCACAGTTCCAGAGTGTGGTGGTTTGAATGAAAATGCGCCCCCTAGGCTCCAAGTATTTGGACATTTTGTCCCCAGTTAGTAGCACTGTTTTGGGATGTCTTAGAAGGTGTGGCTATCCTAGAGGAAGCACATCACTGGGAGCTGGCTTAGAGAATTCTTAAGCCTTGATGGATCTCCAGTCACTCTCGTGTTTCCTGTGCCAGCTTGAAGACATGAGAGCTTAACCTCTGCTGTGCCTGCTCCAGCCACTGTTTTGGTCAGTGATTGTATCACAGCAACAGAAAAGTGACTAACACACAGAGGGAGAATCCATAATGGTGGGAAGGCATGGTGGCAGCAGCAGAAAGAACTGGCCGCATTCCCATCCACACAAAGGAAGCAGAGACAGAGAGCAGGAAGTGGGTCCAGGCTAGAAACCTTCAAAGCCCGCCCCCAGCAACTAACTTCTTCCAGCAAGGCTCCACCTCCTAAAGGTTCCATAGCCTCCCAAAACAGTGCCACCAACTGGGGACCAAGTGCCCAAGTACATGAGCCTATGGGAATATTTCTCAGTCAAACCACTTGTCTTCCATCAGTGAGTATAAAATCTATTTATTTTTTAGGAAATGAGTCCACAATTCAGCAAATCTCAAGTATTCAATACTTAGCCTAGACAACCATTTGGGTTTTATTAACTGTTCTAATTTTTGCTTACTTCTCACTATTTGTTTCAATGGTCTGCTGTCATAGTGAGAATGTTAAATGCCCCTCATAAGCTCATGTGTCTGAGCACTTGGTCCCCAGTTGGTGGCTCTAGTTGGGGAGGTTATAGAACCTTGAGGAGGTGGAGCCTCACTGGGGGAAGTATGTTACTATAAAAGCCTGCCCCTACTTGCTAGTCTCTCTGCTTCCTGTGTTTGGATGAAATGTGATTAGTCAGCTTCCTGTTCCTATTGCCATGCCTTCTTTGCCTGTCACCGAGTCTTCCGCATCTGGAAATATAAGCCAAAATAAAGCCTTTCTTTCTCCCTTGATGCAAAAATATATAGGATTTTCAAAGCTAGAATTATAGCTGGGTGTGATGGCACATAGCTTTAATTGCAGCACTTGGAAAGCAGAGGTAGGCAGATCTTTGTAGGTTCGAGGACAGCCTGATCTGCATAGTAAGTTCCAGGCCAGCTGGAGCTACAAGGAGACCCTGTCTCAAAAAGACAAAAAAAAAGCTAGAATTACAACATATATATACAGAAACCCAGAATTTTATAATTTCAAATTACAAATCCTTTAACTTTAAACAATACCCATAAAAATTCCAATGGCATTTTTCATAGAATAGAAAAACAATCCTCAATTCTTATGAAAGCACAAAGACCCTAAATAGCCAAAGCAATCCTGAGCAGAAACAGAGATGCTGTAATCACAAGAGCTAATTTCAAATTACACTATAGAAGCATAGTAACAAAAACAGTAGTGGTACTGGCTGGCACAAAAGTAGACACAAAAACCAATGGAATAAGAGTAGAAGATCAGAAATAAACCAGCACAGCTATAGCCATCTAAATCCTGACAAAGGCA
This sequence comes from Nannospalax galili, assembly GCF_000622305.1. Lineage (NCBI taxonomy): Eukaryota > Metazoa > Chordata > Mammalia > Rodentia > Spalacidae > Nannospalax > Nannospalax galili. The sequence continues at coordinate 1,100,902 of NW_008351958.1, read as the reverse complement.
CTGATACTGGAGAAAAGAACCTCTTCAACAGTTGGTGAGAAAGCTGGGTATCCAACTGAGTAGAAGACTAAAATGAGATCTTTATCTTTTTCCCTATCAAAAATCAATTCAAAGACATTAATGTAAGACCTGAAACTTTAACATTACTAAATAAAAACATAGAGAAAACCCTTAAGTGCATAGGTATGTGCAAGGACTTTCTGAAAAAGACACAAATAGCAAGAATTTATAAACAGGACCTCAGGAGGTTAAAAGCTTCAGTACTATAAATGAAATAATTACAAGAGTGAAAACACAGCCTGCAGAATGGAGACAATCTTGCCAGCTATTGATCTGATAGGAAACTAATAACTAGAAAATATCTGAGAACCTATGAAGAATTCAGATAAGTAAATACAAAACCAATAAATCATGTAATCAATAAATGGGCAAATGTATTGATTAAACAGTTTTCAAAAGAACTACAGAAGTACAATGTGCCAATAAATATATGAAAATATGTTCAACCTCCTTAGCCTTCAGAGAAATGCAACTCAAAACTCACTGAGATTTCATCTCACCCAGTCAGAATGGAAGGAAACAGGAAAATGAAAATGAGGGTACTAGGAAAAATGAACACGACAGACTCTGCACAGAATTAAATCACTGGAACCACTATGGAAATCAATGTAGAGACTCCTCAAAAAATTAATAATTGGGGCTAGAGAGATGGTTCAGCAGTTAAGAGCACTAGCTGCTCTTTCAGAGGACGTAGGTTCAGTTCCCAGCACCCATATGGCAGTTAACAACTGTCCATAACTCCAGTTCCAGGGGATCTGACACTTTTTTCTGGCCTCTGCAGGCATTGCATGACACAGGTGCATTTACATGCAGGCAAAACACTTATATGCATAAAATTAAGATGAATTTTAAAAACTGACCTACCATACAATCCAGCTATACCATTCCTAAAAATGTAACCGAAAGACTCTAGGCTAGCATACTACAGAGGGGCTACACATGTTTATTGAAGCATTGCTCACAGTAGCCAAGTTATGGGATCAGTTCACATGTCTATCAACAGAAGAATGGATAAAAGAAAATGTAGGAAACTGGAAAGATAGCTCAGCAGGTAAGAGCACTTGCTGTTCAGAGTCTAGCACCCATACAAAAAGCTGAGCATGGCCATGTGCATGCCTATAATTCCAAGGTTTCAGTGAAACAGAGACAGGTGAATCACTGGAGGTTGCTAGCCACTGTCTAGTCCAGATTCAATAAGAGACCTGATCTCAAAGAATAAGACAGAGAATGGTAGAGCAGAAACATCCAACATTCTCCTCTGGCCTCCACATGTATGTACAGGTGCTCACAGCCACACACATATGTACACATGTGCCACATACACAAACACACACAAAATATACACAAGACAATGTATGTATAAACAGTGGAGTTTTACTCAGCCATAAAGAATGAAATTATGCCATTTGCAGGAAAACAAATGGAACTAGAGACCATGACACAAGCAAAAGAAACCAAACTTAAGAAAGAACAATGTCACATGTCTTGTCTTATAAGCAGAATCTTCCATCGTGGCATGAAAGTAGAAGGGGCCATCCGGGGGGAGAAGAGGTCAAAGATGAGAAAGATACGGAGACAAAAGATGGTAAGCAGGTAGAGGGAAGGCAAGCATCACATTCTCTCTCCTATACAGAAATACAAGAATCATTAAAAAGAAATAGGACTTGTTGGAAGAACAAGATGAGAGAAAACAGGGAGGAAGGACAGAAAGGGTAACAGAAGGGTGAACATGAGCAAAGCACAATAACATGCATGTATGAAAATACCATAATGAAACTGACTATCTTGTATGCTAATGTAAAAATTAACACAAAAAAGAAACTCCCCAAAGAGTAATGCTGACCCCTCTTCACCTGTTGTAGCTATGTAGCTCTTCTTGGTCATAAAGACTGCTCATTAAAGCTTCCATACATCTATTTACTTATCAGCACTTTCACACCATTCCTTTTTATCTAATTGAGAATGTACAGTTCCAGAACTGACTAAAGAACCTTCCTTTTAGCTTCCTTAAAACCTGCAAACTTCGTTTTCATTGTACATTCTGTTTCTCTTAAAAGAAAATGCTGCATTAAATATAAATACCGTATTAGTAAATCTGGAAAATTCTGACAGGATAATGACTCATAGAAATACCAATAGTGAGGAGCAAGTAACCTTTGTGCTATTTTCAAACACAGGAACTTTGTACCTTTGTGTCTGACTAGCCAGATACTTAAAAAGGCCATGTCTATTTGGGTTAAAGAATAGCAATGTCAGTGATCAAAAGGGTAACCTTAGTAGTATTCCCTTAATAACTCTAGCTTTGAAAATCCAACTATGTGAAAATAATTACAAATTTATATATCTCCACATTAAGGGAATGGCAGTATTACTATGCACTATTTTAAAAACAGCATGTAACAATTTTTAAATATTTTAAATGATATTTTAATTTTTAACTGTTCTTTTAAAATTAACAATTAAACATGTAAACTCACCTTGTAAAAACTCCCCCTTGCAAGCAATGAAGTAGAAAAAAATAATGCTGACTTTCTAATCCTTCTTTCTTTAAATCAGCTTTGAACCATGAATAACTAAAACACTGGACTACAAGTGTTCCAAAAAGCACAAAGCTTAAAGTTAAAATACCAAAAACGTGTTGTCCTTCATGGAAAAACTTAACAGATACGTAAATGTCCACAACTAAGTCAATTACATAAATTATAATGCCAAGAACTGACATTATAAAATTGCTCTTAGTATATTTCATTATGAACAAATATAGCCCTTGGCTATCTACCCTCTTCTCACATACAAAAAGAAAAAATTTTCAGAATGATTATTAGTGCTTCATTTGGTTTAGCACTGAATTCTAATTTC
>NW_008351958.1:1088368-1097747 GCF_000622305.1 Nannospalax galili | reverse complement strand
TCTCTTTCACGGTGATCTTCATTACAGATAATACCTAAAACAAAACAAAATTATCAGTTTCTAAAACTCTTAACTCTAAAGCCTGGTCTCTGATTAGGTATATTTACATTCAATATACTTAAATAAATATATTTAAGGTATATTTACATTAAATATACTTCTTATAACCAGGTATAGTGCCACATCCCTTTGATCCCAGCAGGCACAGGCAGGCAGATCTCTGTGAGTTCAAGGCCAGCCTGGTCTACATAGTGAGTTCCAGGCCAGCTGAGGCTACAGGAAACCCTGTCTCAAAAATACCAAAAATATCTCCAAACTTAAACCCTAAAACAGCAAATCATCTAATCGACGTATAGACAAATAAATTGAACAGACAGTTCTCAAAAGAAGAAATAAGAATGGTTAATAAACATAAAAAAAATTCAATATCCTTGACATCATGGAAATGAAAATCAAAACTATATTGAGATTCCCTCTCACCCTAGTCAGAATGTCTTTGTCGAGTAATCAGGCAACAATAATGTTATGAGGATGTGGCAAAGAAGAAACCTTTACATACTGTTAGTGAGGATGTAAATTTCTGCAACCACTAGGGAAATCAGCATGAAAGTTCCTCATCTGGGCATCAGACTAGATGTCTATTAACAACTGAATGAATAAAGAAAATGCGGCATGTACAATAGAGTATTATTCAGTCATTAAGAAAAATAAAATCTCATTCTCAAAAATATCATTTTTATAGATCATGACCTTAAATAAAATCAGGCCTAGAAAGACAAATATTGCATGTTCTTTTTTATATGAAGAATCTAGACTTTAAAAAAAGACTTGGAAACAAAGAAAATACTATTTAGAAAGAGGAAGAGACCAGTAGGAGAGGTGAAGAGAGGAAAGAAATCAGTTATGGGGAAGTAAGATCAAAGTACATGGTACACATGTGTGAGAATGTCATAATGAAGCTCATTATTTTTTATGATAAATAAAACACGAATAAAATTTAAAAGTATTTCAAAGTGATTAAAATATATTTAACAAAAATATAGTAGCTGTGAAAATTCTTAATATGTATTTGACACAAATTCCATGAATTCCAGCCTAGTTTTATATTTATAAATATAAACAAAGTTATGACAGGGGCTGGAGAGATGGCTCAGCAGTTAAGAGCACTGGCTGCTCTTGCAGAGGACCTGGTTCAGTTCCCAGCACCCACATGGCAGCTAACTCCAGTTCCAGGGTATCTGACGCCTTCTTCTGACCTCCATAGGCATTGTATGATACAGGTGCACTTGCAAACATGCAGACAATACACTCATATACATAGAATAAAAATGATAAATAAAATGTTTCGTGTTTTGGGTTTTTGTTTCTTTCTTTTTGAGACAGGGTCTCCCTGCAGTCCCAGCTGGCCTGAAAATCACTATGTAGACCAGGCTGGCCTTGAACTCACAGAGATTCACCAGCCTCTGTCTCCCCAGTGCTGGGATTAAAGGCATGGGCCACCATGCCTGGCCTACGAATAATTAAAAAAAAAAAAAGATATAACAGCTGGATGAGTGTGGTGTTTGATAGCCTGGCACTCAGGAGGCAGAGGCAGGCAGATTTCTGTGAGTTCAAGCACAGCCTGGCCTACATAGTAAGTTCCAGGCCAGCTGAGGCTACAGGAAGACTCTGTCTCAAAAAAAAAAAAAGTATAACAACAAAAAATTGAAAAATGCGAAAATGACAATTGAGAGGCCTGTTCAATAAATCATGATATATTCATAGTTAATGATAACCATACGACCTTTAAGAAAATGAAATGACTTTGTTTGAGGTGACTTCAGATGAGCCCCAAATGTATTTGGTAAACAAAATGAGTATAAGAAAGATAAACAGCATTTGTGGCTTTTAATTGTACTTGGAGGGGGAAGGTAGGTGAGACTAAGAGGTAACTGTAACTTTAGTCATTTACTGTCTATGCTTCTATATTGTTTGAGTTTTTACAACATATACATGTACCTGTGTATTGTTTTCAATAAGAATAAAACAACAGTAAATAACACTTAAGGGGAATTTTGGTTACTAGAGAAAATGTTTATCCTACCATAAAAGCTAACATTCACTTTGTATAATGGGCCTGGCACTGAGACAAATGTAGTAAAATGCACCAACCTCATTCTCACAGCAAATGGGAGATGTCAATACTATCATGATCCCTATTGCGTAAGTGTGCTGAGTGCATCTGACAGCAAGATTTATCTGACTCAAGTGTTTTTGGTTTTCTTTTTCCTGATTGCCAATATTTCACCAAAATTCATATTTCTGTCCATTACACTGTGACTCCAATTTGAGAACACTGAAAGTTATGAATTACAGCATCTTAGATGCACATACAAAGTTTATTACTCTTATACAAACACTAGTTAAATCATAGAAAACGCTTTGAATGTTTTCCTACCTTTATTCCTTAGCATGTAGACTATCAAATTTCTATCTCTTTCCATTTTGGTGTTAGCATCTTTTTATTTTAAAAATTATTGTTTGAGTTTCACAAAGAAAATAGTTAAGTGAGTTTTGGCTTGGGATTAGCACATAAGTTCTGAAATGTCACTAAACACATTTATGTCATTTTGTACCATGTATTTATCCAAGGTGACATTCTCAGTATTGGCAATTGTAAAATAAAAATATCAACTCCAAAAGCCTTTGAAGATGCTCTATATCCTATACCACTAAATATTCTGCCAAGACTTAATTCTTTGTGTAAAAAGCACATCTGTCTCATTATTATATAAATTTTCTTTTATCTTTAATAAATGGTAAAATTGTAGATATACCAAAGAATTATTGTAAAATATATTTCTATATACTTTATTAACAGGAGATGTTTGATGTGTATACCAGTTTTGATTACCTCTATACACAGATTTGCATAAAAAATTCTTAGATGAAAAGGAATCAAAGGTGAAAAAGTTTCAAAAGCTCTGCATTGTAGAGTTGTTACACAGGTTCAGAAAGACAATCCATACAATACATATAAACCTCTGGAAAAGTACTTAGCACAGAAGACACAAAAAGTGATAGTTATTATTATTACTTTGTATGCCTGATTGACCCTATAAGCATCTGAGTTTATTATTTCTGACCTTGCTTTACATAACAACAACTTAAAAAGCAGTATGGTGTGATCTCAGAGCTTCAGAAACACAAAGGAAATATGATTAGAAATTCATAAAATATCAAATGTGGTTTTACCTGAGGAATGAGTGCATTCTAGCTTTTTTATCATTCTTTTCTATATGTTATGGATTCAACTTCTCCCCCCTCAACATTTATATATCAAATCCCTAATTACCAAATGTGACTATATTGGAAGATAAAACCACTAAGGAGATAACAATATATTAGCTCTTGAATGTAATTCAGTAAGAATATTCTCCTTACAATAAGCATTGAGGTTATAGTTCAGTAGTAGAGAAAACTTGTTCAGCATGAGAACGTGTTTGATTCTCAGTACCACAAAAAAAGAAAGAAAAAGAAGAAGGAAGGAGAAGGAAGAAAAGGGAGAAGGAGAGGGAGGAAAGCGAGGGAGGGAGGGGGAGAAAAAAGACCATGGGAGGATACTGCAAGAAAACAGCCATCTACAAGTCAAGGAAAGAATTTTTCCAGAAATAGCCCTATGGGTGTCCTGATCTTAAACTTCAATCTCTAGAAATGTGATAAAATATATTTATCATATAAGCCAGTGAGCCTGTGGTTTTCTAATATGTTAACCAGAGCAACTAATACACTATTTTCTATAAAGAACATTTATTACTCTAAAAACATGAAAGGGAGAATATTACTAAAATGTATATGCACAAATGTTGGTATCTTTTACCACATATAAGCATATTGTTACTATGTTGGTATCTTTTACCACATATAAGCACATTGTTTAAAAGTCTACAGAGTAATCTTAAAAGCCATTTTAATCTTTTTACAAAATAAGAATAAAAATATTCAATTCATTTTCTAGACTCCTCAACAAAACTACAGTCTCACATGTTCAGAATACTAAAGATCGACTAAAATGCAGCAGGTAAAATGAAATGTCTCATGTATTTTAAAGTAAATAACTTATTTAAAATTATAGACTATTGCCAGCTTGGTCAATATAGCAACTTCCAGACTAGGTGGTACTACAGGGAGACCCTGTATCAAAAAAGACAAAATAAATAAATAAATTTTTTTAAGATTATCGACTATTATACCTAAGTAGTCTGTGTGTATATTTATCAGTCCATCCATAAAGAAAATTTCCTGTGCTTGACATAAGTTAAACACCAGGAGTTTGATGTTAATTAGGTAGAAAGAATCATTTCTAAGAAACAGAAATTGTATTATTGGTAGAAAATTAGACTCAATAGATTTCATCTGATAGAGCAATAGCTAGATTCTTAATTCAGACAGAACATAATCCCAACAGAAAGGAATTCTACACAGCAAGCAAACAAACGAACATCACAGCTATCATAAAGATGGCCCCCAACTCTTTCAGAACTATATCATTTCATGATTTATATTACAGAAAGCTCATCTTTCCCTCTATGGTTATTACTATTCCAATACCACCACAGCAAAAATAACACCACCCACAAAATGTGGCTTCTACTTAAGATAGTTTCAATACAATTTCATTCAGAGACCAACCTAGCTGTGTGGCTACCTGGGTGCCAGCCAGAATATATAACCTTTACCCTTGTATATGATCCTTCTACAATAAAGCTGATATATGATTAATTGAAAACTAAGAAACTTATCAAAAAAAAATAGAATACATGTAAAATCAAACTTACCTGCCACGCATTAAAAGGCCTTCTTTATTCAACGTCTTTTCTGTAAACTCTCCAAGCTGTGAATTTTATTTCTTCTTTGCTGAAAACGAGGATAAAGGACACATTCTCCTTTAGGGTCAAATATCAAAATGAAACTGAAGTCACCTGTTAGTCACATGTGATACTTTGTAATCTTGATAAGAGTGTATACATCATGACTAGAGTGCACTTCTTTATAACCCTCCATTGAGAGAAGTAGCACAGCTCCTTCCTTAGATTCAGACTCCAAGTTTTCATGTATTCGTCATTAATATTTAAGAAAATAGAATTTGCTGGGGTGGGGAGGGGCTCCCATTCACCACAGCTTTAAAAAAAATACTAGAAGAAAGAATGACTGATCCTGTTCACGGATAGGCAGAATTATTATTTTTTGAATGGTTACATTACAAAAAGTAATCTACATATTCAACACTCATCAAAATCCAAATGACATTCTTCACAGAAATATAAAAAAAAAAAACCAAAATTCATATGGAAGCACAAAAGGCTGCACATAGTTAAAGCAATTCTGGCAAAAAGAACAATATTGTGGTGGTTTGAATGAGAAATGATCCCCGTAGGCTCAAGTATTTGAACACTTTGTCCCAGTTGGTGGTGCTGTTTGGGAGATCATGGGGTCTCTAGGAGGTGTGACCTTGGTGGAGGAAGAGTGTCACTGGGGGTAGGCTTAGAGAGTTCACAGCCTTGCCCCTCTCTCTGCTTTGCATTTGCCTTTGAAGATCTGAGGTCTCAGGTTCCTGCTCCAGCCACCATGCCTACCATTTGCTGCCATGCCTCCCCACCATAATGGATTCTGATCCCTCCAGAACCATAAGCCCAAATAAATTCCTCCTTCTATAAGTTGCCTTGGTCATGGTGTTTTATCACAGCAACAGAAAAGTAACTAATACAGCCAGTCTCTTCAGGGATGCGGGTCCTGAGAGGCTACTCAGCCTCCAGTAGATGGTCCACACCCATGCACATACAGCAGCACTAAGTGGACTCCGTGGGTATTAAATTGAGAGTGAGAATGAGAACAAGAGAGAATAGGATGTTGGAGAGAGAGAGAGAGAGAGAGAGAGAGAGAGAGAGAGTTGAGAGGAAAAATGGGAGTGGGAGAGGGGAGAAATTGGAGGGGAGGGAATGGGAGTGGATTAGATCCAAACAAATTATATCCACATATGAATATTAAATAAAATATAAGAGGGTCTAAAGAGATAGCTCATCATGTATTCCTCTTATAGAAGACTGGGTTAGATTGCCAGCACCAACGTCAGGTGGTTCACAACCACCTGTAACTCCAGCTCCAGGGAATCTGACCCCTCTGGGTTCCATTGAGCACCTGCATCAGGTGCACATACACACAGGCACACGCACATAGACATAATTAAAAAGAAAAAAAAAGAAGTAGCAATGCTATAGATATCACAATACCTGGTCTCAAAAATATATTACATAGGCAGAATAGTCAAGACAGCATGGTACTGGCACAAAAACAGGAATGCATACCAATGAAATAGAATAGATAATCTAGAAATAAACCCACAGTTACAGCCACATGATTTTTAACAAAGCTGTCAAATACATAAATTAGAAAAAAACAACAGTCTCTTTAACAAACTGTGCTGGAAAAATCAGGATTTCTGCATGCAAAAGAATGAAATTAGACCCGTATCTTTCACTCTACATAAAAATCAATTCAGGAGCTGGAGCGATGGCTCAGCAGTTAAGGACATTGACTTGAGGTTCCCAGTACCCACATGGTAGCAAACAACCATTCATAACTCCAGTTCCAGGGATCTGACAACCTCTTCTGGCCTCCACAGGCATTATATACACATGATGTACTTACATATATGCTGAAAAAATACTCATATACATAAAATAATTTTTAATCAGTTCAAAGTGGATCAAAGACCTTAATGTAAGACCTGAAACTTTGAAATTAGAGGAAACCATAAGTAAAACACTTCAAGATATGGACAAAGGTAAAGATTTTCTGAACAGGACTCCAATTAGTACAAGAAAATATCCCAGGAATTGACAAATAGAATTACATAAAATTAAGACGTTTCTAAGGGAAACAATCCTTGGAGTAAAGAAATGACCTACAGAATGGAAAGGGGAAAAAAATCTTTGCCAACAGCACATCACAGACACACACACACACACATACACACACACACAAAGACAAAAACAAAACAACAACAAAAAAAGACAACAGGGAATAACCTAATTAATTAATGAACTAATGAATGACACTTCTCAAAAGAACTACAAATAGCCAATAAACATATAAAAAGCATCCAACACCCTTAGTCATAAGAAAAATGCAAATTAAAATTGCTTTGAGATTTCATCTCACCCCAGTCAGAACAGCTATCATCAAAAATTTGTTTAAAAATGTCAAGGTAGATGGGGGCAGGGGGAACCCTTATTCACTGCTAATGGGAATGTGAAGTTGTGCAGCCACTATGAAAATTAGAAAGGGAAATTACTCAAAAACTGAAAATAGAACTACCCTGCCACCCAACTACATCACTCTAGTGTATACCTGAAGGACTTTAAGTCAACATACCACAGATATACTTGTACATCCATGGTTAAAGCTGCACTATTCACAACAAAGGCAATGAAATCTGTTCCACCTATGTCGCGAGCCGGGACTCTGTCCAGCAGAGTCCAGGAAAAAAGACACGAACACCAAGGTGAGGTTCAAACTTCCGTTTCTCTTTCTTCCTTTATTCTCTCTTATTCTCTCTCATATTCTCTTCACTATCTCACCCACTATGATGCTGCTTCATCGTTCTCCTCTTTATATAGCATTTCCAACAGCCCTCCCCCCAGCCAGGACCAATCAGGGCACACACACGTGCAGCGGGCAGGCAGAGTGCAGCTCATTGGCCACGTAGCAAGATCATCAGGCAGGCAGCACCTGTTCGGGCTCACCATGCTTCAGAGAGTTGGAGTAAACAAGCGGGGATCACGAGCCTTGGCAACCAGCCAAGAGTTGAAGTAAACAGCACGAGGTTTGGCAGCCAGCCAGGGCGCCATCTTTGGCTGGCTCGGCTGTGCTCGCTTCCCACACACCTAGATGCTTATCAACAGATGAATGGATTAAATATATATATATATATATGGTGCATATACACAATGGGATTTTATTCAACAATAAAGAAAAATAAAACCGTAGCATTTGCAGGAAAATGAGTGCAACTAGAAATCATTGTATTAAGAAAATAAGGCAGATGCAAAAAGACAAATACCATATTTCGTCTCATATACAGAATGTCAATTAAAATTGTGTGTACATCAGTATGTGTGCACCTGTGTGTGATGATATGTGTCTGCTAGTCGTGAAACTAAAAAGGGGGTCATGAGAGAGGAGGAAGAGTTCTCAAGGGAGGTAGAAGATAGAGTACTGGACTACATGTAATTAGAAAGCAGAAGAAGAAACTAATTGGGGGAAGAAAAGGAGCCAGCTGACTCGGGGAGGGGGCATGAGAGAAAGAGGTAGAGGTGGGGAACAAATGAGGACCAGTACAATGACACATATGTATTAAAATACCATGATGAAACCCGTTACTTTGCCTGGTAACCTAAAAAAAAATATTTTTTAAAAAGAGAACATATAATTTGCCTCACAGTATATCCAAGTGGATAACAAGCCCTGTTTGAAAAGGAGAGACAGATTTTTAAATTTCAAATACTCTCACAAAGAATTTAGAAGGTATCATTAACTTAGACCTACCTACTTTTTTTTTAACCTGTATATTTTTCAAATCTTATGACTCTGAAAGATGACTACTGTTCGGTATTAACACCTGTTGAGGAGTTTTCTGTACCAGTAACAAGCACTTAGATAAACCACTTATACAGATAAAGGTTTATTTTGGCTCACAGTTTTGGAGTTTCTAGTCCCTGATGAGACACACCCATTGCTTTTAAGCCGTCTAGTGGAGGGGCAGGTGCATGTGGTAGAGCAAAGCCAATTATCCTTCAGTCAGGAAGAAAAAGAGAAGAGACCACAGTCCCAGAATCTCCTTCAAGGACTCAACACTCAGTGACCTGAAGACCTCCAACCAAGTCCCACCTTCTAAAGGTTCCACTATTTCCTGATACAGCAATGAGTTGGCAACCAAGTCTTTAAAACTTTGCTGCTACAGAGCACTCAAGGTCCAAACTATAGCAAGTCCCCAAATAAACTCGACATTTCTTCTATTTCTAAGCCTTTGGTCAGAGTTAGTAATTATCGTCAATTACTATCTGATGAAATTCTATCAATCCTTCAAGAATCACCTCAAAATTTCCCACCATTAAGTTTTCCCAACTCTCCCCTTCCTCCATGCTATTCCATTACTTAAGGTGATAGTTGTCTTTTAGGACTTAACCACATTAAAATAAGGCATGTGTGCTGGATAGCTTTAGTGTCAACTTGACACACCTGGGTTGAAGGAGCCTCAATTGGGGAATTGACTCCATTGGACTGGCCTGTGGCCATGTCTGTGGGGCATCTTCTTGATTGTTGAGTGATGTGGGAGGGC
>NW_008351958.1:1060726-1088326 GCF_000622305.1 Nannospalax galili | reverse complement strand
GGCCCTGTGTTGGATAAGAGAGCAAGCTGAGCAGGGGCCAGGGGAGCAAGCCAGTAAGCAGTATTCCTTCATGGCCTGTGCGCCAGCTCCAGCCTGAGTTCCTACCTCGGGCTCCCTGATGAACTGCAACCTGGGAGATGTAAGCTGAATAAAACCTTTCCTCCCCAAGTTGGTAGTGGTCAGAGTATTTTGTCACAGTAATGAAGAACAAACTAGGACAGCATGTATGTCTCCTTCGTGATTAAGACTCTCTGGAGGGTCAAGGAGATGGATCAGTAGGTAAGAGTGCTTGCTGGGCAAGCCTGACAACCTGAGTTTGGATTCCCAGAACCCATGTAAAAGCCAGACACAGTGGACATGCCTGTAATACAGGTTTTCTACAGAGAGATAGGATGCAGAGACCAGAGACCAGAGCCCTGAAGCTCACAGGCCAGTTAGCCTAGAATGTGAAGCACAGCAGCAGCAACAAGAGGGATTTTTGCCTCAAAACTAGGTAGAAAGCCAGGACCACCACAAGAAGTTGTTCTCTAACTTCCACACATACACTGTAGAATGCAGGTTCCTCCACTCACACACAAAAAACATGTACACACTACACATCATGTACACTCATAAACAAAGATAAATATTTTTAAAAGACTCTCTGGAAAGCAAAGTCTCTCTTCACTTTTTACATGACCCTCCACAAGTCTACAACATTCTGCACATTGTAGACAAATAATAAATGATTATAAACATAAATTAACAGAATGAAAAACATCTTTGTTCTTATTCCTTAAAGAGGAGCTCAATGTTCTAGTTATATTACTAAACGTACCCACAAATATTTAATTTTTGTGCTTGTAATCTGGTTCTCTTTTCTAAACTCAATCCATGTATCCAACTGTCTAGATTTCTTTACCTAGATATGCCACAATCTGTTCAATGTGTCTAAACAGATGTTGACATCTGTCATCTACATTGTTTTATTACAGTCTCTTTGTATAACTGTATGCATCATTTGACTTTTAAATCACTTATTTGGCCTATTTCTTCATCTGCCAAAAGAAAATAAATTAAATTGACAGGAAATTAGATAAAATCAAGATGAAAAGCACAAGGATATTTTAATTTTTTAGGAGAGTGGAAATTGCTGGCTGGAGTCTCAGGAAGAACACTATGATCCAGAAATCACTACTGCATTCTTAAAAAGGGAGGATGGAGGTAGTTTCCTCTCTGAAGAGCCATTAATTGCTGGCTATAAATATTGGTGGTATGAAAATGTCTGACAGGTGATTTTGATTGCTACTCCAAGTACTTTTAAAGGACATATTGTATCCTTTGAAGATGCATACAAAGATGGCCTATGATTATTATATAGCACTTTTAAAACACTTTTCCATTAAATTCATTTTTGAGACACAGAAACTTCATACATATAGCAAAGATGAAATTTAATTATTTAATTATTGTAAAGTCATTTCTTCTGCAAAGAATACTAAAAACTGCCTAAAGTCAGATCTAAGCACCCAAAGCATCAATTGTTCATTATTTCTAAAAAGAGTAAGTTAGGACAGGAAATATGTTCTACATCTTTTGAGGATTAGTAGTTGTATGCTATTGCTGTACAACTTGATGGAGATTATAGAACCTATGCATTTTCTTTCAGGTAACACAACTCAGTTTTCTAAAACGGGGAGCATTAGTTAATAAAGAGTAATTAATACCGGGCCAATTGGCAAAGGCCTCACTACGGGGACAATTAAGTCACTTTCCCCTTGGACACAAACTCCATGAAACCACGTATTTCCCTGTGCAAAAGGGTAGTGGGGCAGGGAAGCTCCTTGAATCTCCACAGATGGGAGCAAGTGTTGATACAACACAGGTAGAAAACCTCAAACACAGAGCTGGGTTCACAATGCTGTCAGTGGACGGAGACAAAGAGCTAAGGGTGAAGAGATGCTTGGGGTGGGTTGGTGCGTGGCAGGAGGAAGCACTTAGGAAGGCATGAGCACCAAACAGTGGCTGCCAGCATTTAAAAGGTATTGTACAGATGCACATCCTCAAGCCCTGCCTGGCACTCCTTCCTGAGGTCGGGGGCTCAGTAACTACCCCCCCACCTGCCTGGTCAGGGCTCCTTGACAGGATGAGTACCCAATGAGCTAACATGACTCTCATCTTCACGAATGAGCTAGACTGCCTGGGCACAGAGTCCCCATAGCCACGGCCTTCCGCCTCGCAGCGGACCACGTCACATCACGCCACGCCACTTCAGGCATTTGGGGCCACACCTAGCACCAACACCTTCCCACAGCAGCCCACGCAGGCAGCGTCCGTCTCACGTGACCCTACGTCCCGCCCCTTCCGGCTGCCAATCCACTCCCTCCGCGCGGGGCGTCACGTGACCTCCGCCCTGCCCACCAGGCGGACTCGCGGGCGGTGCAGCTGCAGCGATTGCAAAGTGGGCCTGCGAGGCAGACATGGCTACGACTCTGCAGCGCATCGAGAGGCTGTCCAGTCGGGTGGTGCGCGTGTTGGGCTGTAACCCGGGTCCCATGACCCTGCAAGGCACCAACACTTACCTGGTGGGGACCGGCGGCAGGTAAACGTCCCGCTCTTCCCCCCACGGCGCGCACACTGGGGACACCCGCGGGGGCTACCCCATCCCCCAGCCACCATCAGTGACGACCTCCTTGCTGCTGACCAGACCCAGAGAAAGTACAGCAGCTTGTGAATCCCGGTGACTGCACTTGCTGTCCGGCTGCCAGCGCATCGTGACTGTGTTCAATTAGGATCTCCTGGAGTTAGTCTACCTAAGCCGGTGCGACCGACGCGCGCCGAGAAGTCCTGTCCCTGGCATGCAGAGGCAGGAGGGTCGCCACTGGGTGGAGGCCATCCTGGTCTACATAGCCAGGACAAGCTTGCTAGGGCTATATTTATAGCACGGCCCGGCTCTGCTCCGAAAACAAAAGTTTACTCGCTTCCCTGACTTGGTTTAGCCCAGAGCTTCCTGTCTCAGAAGCTGTTGATTGTGCTGAAGCCATTTTCTTAACAGTAGAGGGCAGGATTTTCTTGCTTCCAATTAAACCTGGGTCTAGAAAATCCCAAAGTGCAACCTCCAGCCAGTGGGGAAGGAGGAGCTGACCGTAATTAATTATGCTTTTTGTTAGAATAGTGTGTGACAACCATAGCTTGTTTTTCATTTAAATTCCCTATATTTACCTTGTGAACGAGAATTTTACACACAGCTGACTAGTAATGCAAGCCAAGTAGGCAAAAGGTCAAGGCCAGGGTCAAGCACAGGACCTTTAGGCTGTCTCCACACTTTAGCCAGTACGTCCACAAGCATTTCTCTTCAGGGTGTCATTTTTTAAAAATACTTTATTATTTTTATTTTATGTGTATGTGTGTATTGCCTGCATGTAGGTAAGTGTGCCCGGGTCGTGCAATGCCCAGGGAGGACAGAAGAGGCTGTCAGATCCCCTAGAACTGGAGTTACAGACAGTTGTTAGCTGCCTTGTGGGTGCTTGGATTTGAACCCAGGTCTTCTGCAACAACAGTCAGTGTTCTTAACCTCTGAGCCATCTCTCCAGCCCCCCAGGGTGTCATTTTAAAATCGTTCTGAAGTTAGCCTAAGGTGAACATTGCAGATAATCAGAATTAGCCTAGAGTGTCCACTAGGGGACTGTTGGAGATCCGTGTATGGTCCCGGTAAGTTCGATAGGACTTGCTTTTCTTCTAGAGTTAAAACAAATGGCTGGTTCCATTTGAAAACCAAATGAAGTTGGCTTGCATTTAGAGGCTAAACTGTGTGAAAACTACATACCTTGCCTGTAAACATTTGAATCAAACTCGGCATAGGAAAATGCTTGTGCTAAAAGAGACCTGAAGTTAAGTGAGGGAAGAACAGAGTCAAGGTCTCCCATCTTAAGCTACTTAACATTATTACTAAGTGGAATGTCCAATGGAATCACAGCCCTATTTAAATTACAATTTATTTAATTTTATAGGCTAGTATTTAATCTGGCAAGGCTAGACTTACTAATGTTGACTCAACATAAACTAAAAGGTGACTAAAACCAAATATTATTTGGGTCAGATGTTCCAAGATTGGAGTCCACTCTTCTACTTCACAAAACAGGTCTGAGATTACAGATAGCTTCTAGGTCACTAACATACTGACATTTTTCTGTTTCAATTTCTGCTAACTTCTGACACTGTTGATCATTCCCTCCTTGATTTGCTAATACCACACTCTCTCTAGTTGTTATACTCATTGTCCATCTTTATCAGCTCTTTGAGTTCCTCTAAGTCCAATCCTAACTGCTTTTTAAAATTACACCTATTTGTTTATTTGGTGTGTAGGTGTGTGGGCATGTGTGGTGTGAGTATGGAACTCAGAGGACAATTTGCAGGAGTTGGTTCTTTTCCCACCATGTTAGTCCTGGGGATCAAATGCAGGTCATCAGCCTTAGTAGCAAGCACCATTTCCTAAATAGCCATCTCACCTGACCAGTCATAACTTCATGTGATGGTTAATCTTGATTGTCGACTGAATTTAAACTTACCTAAAATACAAACTTTTGAATATATTGTGAGATCATTACCAGAGAAATTTGACTGAGGTAGGAAGACCCACACGGAATGTAGACAGAACCATTCCATGTGCTAAAGTCCTAAACTGAATTACAGAAGAGAAAGTGAGTAGAACATGAGGCATTCCCCTCTCTCCTCCACCTCCTTCCTGGCTATGTATGAGATATGGTCAGCTACCTTACACTCTGTGCCACAGATAACGGCAGCTCTTGCCATCACACTTTCCCCTCCAACATGACCTGTGTCCTCAATGTGTAAACCAAAATAAACCCTCTTTAAGTTGCTTTTGTGAGGCATTTTGTCACAATGAGAAAACATCTGATTCCTGTTTTTATACAGTATTGTTTAGATGAGCCTGTCTTCTTCTTTGGCTTTACCTATCATCTGTTTATTATTACTACTCAGATTTACAGCTGAAATTTAGCCAAAGGCCAAATTTAATCATCAGACTCACATAGTTGACTGCCCTCTTAAATCCTGCATGACTCAGCCACTTGAAACAATATTTTTCAAACTGAAGTCATTGTCTTTACTACTAAAGCTAAGCCCAGGCCCTTCTGAAGTTGGCTCCTGTCTTAGTAAACAGAACTGTCCATGTATTTGATCAAACAAATAAAATGCCTAAACACTGTCCAGGGCATTTCCTTGCCTCCTTGCACACATCCAAGCCTTCCTGAAAATCTGTTCAGTTTTACTATCACCCAGTTCAGTTCTTGTGTAGACTTATCTATTTGCCTCCTTACTGGCCTCTATGCCTCTGTTTTTGTCCTCCTTCAGTCCATTCCCCCACATGTAGCCAAAGTAGTGTTATTTTGAAAATGAAAATGGAAAAGATCTTGCTGCTCTTAAACCTCTCTGGTTCTCTCCTTGCTGGCCTTCTCAGTGCCCCAAATGAGGCCTAGCTGTTCTCCCCCAGGGCTTTTGTCTATACTTTGCTCTTTTTCTCCCACTCATCCTTCCTTGCATCATCTAACTTCACTCATCCTTTAGAGTTCATTTGGAACTTTTCCCTGACCTCTCAGGCTGTGTTAGATCAATGTAATGCACTATTTTAGCATGCCACAGTTCCCATGGCCTTCATCTCAACGTTAATAATAAAGGTTAGTGTATGTTTTGTGTAAGAAGTTTAGTATCTTTTTGTACTAGTAATCCCATTATAATCCAAGCTAGGCCAAAATTTACTTCTGCAGCTCTGGCACCTAGCATGGAGCCTTGTACAGCAGGGGTAGTAGAGTGAATATTTGCTCATGTTTTTCTCTTAATTTTTGCTTTTATGATTCTAGGAATGCCTGAAGTTTTAGCTGGTATTCCTCCCTGCTTCTGATCAGTTTATGATGTCACAGTTCACTAAAGCCCTATTTAACATGTATGTACTCAATAAGCCTTTAACTCAGTGAATGAAAGCTCAACTCTCTATAGCATTTCCACATTCTTCCTCTGTTCAGGAACCTTTGATAGCTGAAATTCTAACCTCTCTTATCAAAACATAATACTTTGAGGACAAATTTGTATATTACCATAGAAAAGAGGGGTCTCATAGAAAGAATAGAGTTAAAAAAAATCTGGTCTCCTTTATGTTAGAATCCTGGCTCTGTTTACCAGCTGTAGAACTTGGAAGGAGACAGTTCTCTAACACGTTTCTCACCTGCAGTGAGTTTTGCAGTACCTATTTCACACAGATATGAGGATTCAGTGAAAGGAACAAAAGCATGTATCAAAAACACAACAAAATTTTAGCATGTGGAAAGCTTGTTATATAGTTATTACTTCTTGTAGTATGTTTACAGCACTGGGATCATAGTAGGGGTCAGCAAATATCTAATGGTTTTATGTGAGTAACAGCAAATGGATACAGGGCAGTTAATCGTTATCTTAATATTGCTATAATATCTCAAAATAAAATACTCATAAAGAAGAAGTTGATTCTACTAACTTACCCTCACTTGAGCTTCTCTCCATTCACACAGCAGACTGTCTGCTGTGTGATGGGTACTGAGTTCTGGTGAATAAATCAGTCCTGGACCTGTACAGATTCATTGACACTGTTCTCTTGATCCCTCTGTGAGTCCAACATGTATTTTCAAATTGACCTTCTGAGATAACCATGTCTATAACCATGGGTAACAAAGTCAGCTATAAATACAAAGATGACACTAATCTTCATAATGGCTATTCATAGACATCACACATAGAATGCTATTTGGTTTTCTAATCTAGAACTAAAGTTTTATTTATGCTGTAAGGAATGACTCTGGGTGAGTAGCAGTGAGTATCTTTTGTGGAGAAGTCCTTGTGCTTTCTGCTTGTAGTGCCTCCCAGCACTGTCTCCTGCTGGCTGTAAGACTGAGAGTAGCTCACTTAGCCTTTCGAAAGTCTAGGTACCCCCTCCATAAAAAACAGATAATAAAATAATGCATCTCTCGAGTTGATATGAAGATTAAAATATCATAAATACAAGTATTCCAAGAGGTTTTAGTTGCAAATACTATCTGTATGACCTTATTACTTGTTCAACCCCATTTTAAAAATTTGATAACATCCAGTGTCCATTCTTAGCAGGTTGTATCTATGTCAGAACTTGCAAAGGTCTGGTTCTCCTCAATTTAAGTCTCCTTCCTTTGCCAATCCCAATTTTATTAGACCAAAACAGGACAGTTAGGCTATCTAAAAAGAAGGCCTGGGAAAAAAGCTGTCTATTGCCAGCAGCTGATGTTACTGAGATTTTCATCTGTAAACAAGCAAAGGCATTCCTCAAGATCTTTTTTCTATGTAACTAGACATTAGGCAAATCTGTTTAGTAACCCTGTTGATTTTGTCATAACTTTAGATCACCATGATAGGATCTGGACTATGGAAATTTAAATTCAGTGTTAGATTGCCAGGCATTTGAAAACCACTTCTTAGGAAGAAGGGAAGGCAGTTATCTAAATATAATGAGGAACTTTGATGGCTTGAAAGTTTAAAGAAGTCTTGATCTAAGGCATGGAAGGGTTCCTTGTAAGGCCTTGAAGACTCCAAAAATAGTGCAAGTGACGCTAATTAAAGGTAGTAAGAATTTGGAGTAAATACCAAAACAATTACAATAAAACAAGCAAACAAACAAAAAAACAGAAGCAGCCAAAATCTAGGATCATGGGCTACAGAGTTACATGGAAATGTCATCATATTGTAGTTTTTAATTTTTTATTTTAGTGTGACTAAATGTACACAGTGCCAAGCATTGTGCAATCCTTTACAAATGTAGAAATAAATCCATGAATTCCCAGAATTATGTTTCTTGCCCTCAAAATGTTTTCATTTGTAGAATGGCAGAGGGTACACAGATGGTAATAAGTAAATAAATCCATAAGTATACGTTAGATGATAATTTAGATGATAATTGTGGAGAAAAGCAAGGGACCATGGCTAGGAATGCCATTTAAACCCACTGTGATCCGCATCATACTATGCATTGCTTCTTCTGGTATCTACAGTCTTTAAATGGCATACCTAGAACCCTCAGAATATTGACCCTTTTTCCCTTTCCTCCCAATCCTGTTAATTATACCCTCTAAATGTTCTTTAAGCCATGTCAGATCTTATATTTTCACTTAGTAGAACCTTATAATGCTTCCTTAAACCATTGTAACCATCTGGTCACCTGTCCAGAACAGGCAGTTCACAGTGCACTTCTGAGGTTCATCCATTAGACTGTTGTATTGAAGACGTAGAAAGGTCAACTAGCCATAAGGTCACTGTCCTCACCAGTGAGAAGCCAGTTAGAATTTTTATTGCATTTATTTATTTATTTGTGTGTATGCATATACATGGCATGGTGTACACGTGGAGGTCAGAGGACAACATGCCGGAGTCATTCTCTCCTATCACCATGTGGGTCCCAGGGATTAGGCTAAAATCTTCAGGCTAGGCTCCAAGTACTGAACCATCTGACAGGCCCAAGAGGCCACATTTTTAAATTTTATTTTTAATTAAATTGCAAAAACATTAAATATTGCACAATTAATGATAGTCTATGTAATGTTTTGATACATTTACACATTGCATAATGTTTAAATGCTTAAATCATAAAGCATTTATCTCCTCAAACATTTATAATTTCCTTATGAAAATTCTCAAAATCCTTATAGCTTTGAGAACTGTAAAATCCTTTATTACTATCAGAAGTAGCTCTGCTGTACAGCAGCACCCTAGAGCTTTATGTTCCTGTGTAACAGTGCAGTGCAAGATTGTTTTTATTGGCTGTGGCTATCGGAGAAAAAGCCCATCCAATGTAACATAGCCATCCAGTCATTTGTGCCCGCTTTGTTCCCTCCTTCTTTTCTCCTTTTTTAAAAGTTAGCATTCAAAATGAGTTTCATCAGGTGTGGTTGCAACTTGCTCTTGTGTGTCCCCCACCATCATCCACTCCTCCTCCGCCGCCTTGCTGATCCTTTTCCCCTGCCAGGTAGTCCCCCTTCTGCTTTCTTGTGTTGGATTATCTATATATTGTCTTTCCCCCATTACCCCATCGTGCCTGCTACCCTCTCCATTACTTCCCCCATAGTTCCCAGTCAACTTCCATGTCCTGTGTAAATATTTATTTATATGTCTGTTTTCCACTTACCAGAGAATGCTATTATAGTTTTCATATCAGTAATAGTGGCTCCATGGAATGAGTTTAGTTGTACCTTTTATATCTTATGGAACAGTTTGAGAAGTATTGGTGCTAACTCTTCTTTAAAGGTTTGGTAGAACTCAGCCAATGAATCTGTCCATTCCTAGACTGAAATTTCTTTGTTGTGGGAGACTCTTTATTACTGTTGAACTTCATGCTTGTTATGCATCTGTTTAAATTGCTTATATTCACTTGATTGTCATTTTAGTATGCCATATGTATGTGGGCATGTATCCATCTCTTCTAGATTACCCAGTGTTTGGGGAATATGTTTTCAAGTATCCCAAATTATCCTCAGAATTTTTTAAGACTTATTTATCTTTTATGAGTGTTTTGATTACACGTATATACGTGTACCACATGTACCTGATGCCAACTGTGACCAGAAGAAGGTGTTGGATCCCCTGGAACTGTAGTTATAACTAGTTTTGAGATGCCCTGTGGGCAGTAGGAACCGAAACTGGGTCCTGTGCAAGAGCAGCAAGGGCTCTTAATCATCCCCTGAACCCCAGATTCTCTGGGCTTTATTGGAATCTATTCTGCTCATGAAATTTCTTCTCTTCTGTGCTTTTCATAGCTGAGACTTTCTTCCTCCTCTGTGTTTAGGATTCCTTCTTGTATTTTCTGCAGAGCTGGCTTGGTAGTCGTGAACTATCTTAGCTTATACTTGTTATTCTTTTTTTGGAGGGTTTTTTTTTTTTTTTTGGTTTTTGTCTTTTTGAGACAGGGTCTCTCTATAGCCCCAGCTGGCCTAGAACTCCCTATGTAGACCAGGCTGGCCTCAAACTCAGGAAGATCCACCTGCCTCTGCCTCTCAAGTGTTTGAATTAATGGCATGTACCACCAAGCCTGGCTTACTTATTCTGTTCTATTTAAATAGCATCACTAAATAAAATTCTTTACACATGTGCCTTTACATCACCACCTGTACTTTCCATATATTGTCATTCTGACCCTTACCTGAAAAGATCGCATCTCAACCATCAAGTTCTGTAACCCTGTTCCTATCAAATGAGGATGCACCAAAGTTCCAAGTCTCATGAATTTTAACATATTGAAAGTACATTATTTTACCTGGTACTGAAGAACTGCTCTAATTTTATTTTTTAAAAGACTGCCATATGCTACACGGAGACCCAGTGGGAGAGTGGGGGCTTACCATGAAAAAAAAAAAGCCACACACACACACACACACACACACACACAATACTACCTATTCATTTTTCTTTTAATCTTTTTGAGACAGTGTTTCTCTTTAGCCCTAGCTGGCCTGGAACTTGCTATGTAGACCAGGCTGGCCTGGAACTCACAAAGATCCACCCACCTCTGCCTTCCAAATGGTGAGATTAGAGGATTAGAGGTTTGTCCTACCATACCTGGCTCCATCTACCTATTCAATTTTAAAAGTTGTAATAAACAGGAGCTGGAGAGATGGCTCAATGATTAAGAACACTTGGTGCTCTTCCAAAGGACCCAAGTTCTGTTCCCAGTACCCACACGGTGGCTAACAACCATTCTTAACTCCAGTTCCAGGGGAGCTGATGCCCTTTTCTGACCTCTGCAGACATTGCACACACAAGTACACTTACACACATTCAGGAAAATCACTCATACCCATAAAAATAAATAAGGTGGGGTGTGGTGGCACATGCCTTTAGTCCCAGCACTGGGACAGAGGTAGGCAGATCTCTGTGAATTCAAGGCCAACCTGGTCTACATAGTGAGTTCCAGGTCAACTGGGGCTACAGGGAGACCCTGTCTCAAAAAGACCAATCAATCAATCAATCAATCAATAAATAAATAAATAAATAAATAAATGTTTAAGTTGTAATGACAGCATAATAAACTGTACTCAAAACAGGATGTCCATGTGGAAGACATAAGAAGACACAAGATGGACTACCTTTCAATAAGTAGTATAAATTCCTTCTACAGAGATGGAAAAAAAGGTTTGTCTAAAAGACAATTCACTGTACACATTTTATTTACAGTTTTTTATACTCTCATGATATGAATGGACCTGCTTTTCTACTTGAGTCATTTTTAACAAAAGCAAAATAGCCTAAGTAAAGTGTTAAATCATAGCATAAAGATAGAGAAATAGACACACTTATTCTAGTTAGGAATGTAACTGTGGTGTGCACTTTTTTCTATAATCCACAATTATGTTTAGGAACTCACAAACATAGATCACTGATTTGAATGAAGCACATAAATATGTAGCAAAACTTTATAGTTAACAAACAAAATTACCAAAGGATGCACAGAATTTTAATGTTTATTCCACCTTTTTGCTATTTCCTGGATCCTTTGCCACTGTTACATGAGGGTAAAACAAAAGCAAAATAAATGAAAAGCTGACATCAGTACCACTGTCATCAAAGAGGGAAGCCAAATCCAGCAGCGGTCAGCAAGAGCACAACAAAGATAATGCTGTGAAAAGAAACTGAAAATCTCTAGAAAGCTATACCCATCGCACCCTGAAACCAGCAGAACGTGTATTGCCTGCATGTGTGTAAGTACACCCAATGTTGTGCAGTTCCCGAGGAGATCAGAAGTAGGTATCAGATCCCCTGGAACTGGAATTATGGATGGTTTTAGCTGCCGTGTGGGTACTAGGAATTGAACCCAGGTCCTCTGTAAGAGTAGTCAGTGCTCTTAGCTGCTGAACCATCTCTCCAGCCCTGCAAGTTCTTTCTTAAATACTGTTAAAAAGTAAAATGCGTTTATAGTGGTAATTATACTAGGCTGTTACAGAGAGGGCCAGGGACACCTTTATGGACATTGGGGAATTATATATATGTAATTCTTTGATTGTGCAGCATTACTACGCCAACGTTACAATTACCTGAATGAAAAGCCTGACTCTTAGTTTTTAAGAGTGGGCCCAAACTCAGAGAATACTTGTTCCCCCACATACCTTTTGGAACTGTCTGTCTCCTAGAACTGTGCTGATGAAACTGTCTCTGGAACTCTTTTTCTGAACTTCTGTCCCCAAGTCAGGCCCCACCCATAATTTTATTCAAAATAGTTTCTCCAGCTTTAATTGGGGAAGTACAGGTTTGGCTCCACCCTTATCTTAACAGACCATCCTATCTTTTCATCCCTAGTTCTAGAATATATCTTTTACCCAGACCAGGGTTCCTTCCAAACTCCACTGTATGCCCTTCCTAGTCTCCACTGTATGGGATAGAGATGGGTGCACTGACTTTCAGTGCTTTTAATGTGCTTATTTATTTATTATTGTATTCTTTTTGAAACAGGGTCTCCCTATAGCCCCATCTGGCCTGGAACTCACTATGTAGACCAGGCTGCCCTTGAACCCCCAGAGGTCCACCTGCCTCTGTCTCCTGAGAGCTGAGACTAAAGGCATGGGATGCCTTGCTTGATATGTTAATTCTCAAGCATACCCACATTCATTCATTATCTTTTGGGGCAGAGCACTAAATTGAGGTTCCCAGGAAACAAGATCAGGTGCCCAGGTCACAATACACAAGAGCACATGGTTTTGCTGATGTTAATTAAAAGTCTTTAGTCCATACTACACCCATTTTATAAAAGCCATTCTACAGGATAGTAGACATTTTGAAAAAAAATTAATGTTAAAAAGGATGAACACAGAAGCACAAGAAAAAGGCAAATGAGACTTTTCATGTCTCAGCAACACTGAGATTAGGCATAGCCAGGCATTGGGCCAGCAAGATGACTCAGCTGGTGAAAGCACTTGCCTCTAAACCTGATGGCCTGAGTTTGCTTCCCAGGACCCACATGGTGATGGAGAGAACTGACTCCTGTTGGTTATCCTCTGACTTCTACCCACCCACACTGTGGTGTGGTGACAGGTCAGCAAGCACCTTCACCTGCTTAGCCATCTCTCCAGTCTAACTTTTTTTTTTTTTGATTTTTTGAGACAGGGTCTCCCTGTAGCCCCAGCTGGCCTGGAACTCACTATGCAGACCAGGCAGGCCTTGAACTCAGAGATCCATCTGCCTCTGCCTCCCAAGTGTTGGGACTACAGGCGTGTGCCACCATGCCCGGCTTTAGCCTAAACTTCTTAAAGTGTATTCTGAAACTTTTTTCTGGTATCTCATCTAGTTCCTTCTTCTTGGCTCAGTTATCGGCAGACTGAGGACGTTTGGAGGTTCACGGTGACTTGTTTTCTCACCCTTTCTGTTCTTTGTTGTTTCACACATCAGTTTGGATGGGTGTGCCGTCCACTGCTGTTCTTTCCTCCTGCTCTTTTTGCTGATTTGATTTATTTTATGTGAGTCTTTGTCTCTGTACAGTCTTTGCCTGGGCTTGTGAGCTCCACTAGTCTCTAGAGGGAGGAATCAGACAACAGAAACAGAAACGATGGTTTGGCAAAGGCCAGGTATTAAAGTGCAGTAAAAAGCTCTTATGCACTTCAGTTACATCCCCAATAAGGTTTGGAAACAGAGAAGCTAGTGTACTGTTAGATAAACATACTGTAAAGAGTTTTCAAGTTATGGACATTAAGTAAAAAAAGAAGAGGTATGGGAAAAAAGGAAGAGTAAAATAGAAATGAAAAGGAAAGGATATGAGTTAGAGGTGTGGTAAGCAATAGAGAAAATAAGATAGGCAAAATGCCTGTTCGAGCAAGGTACACAGTAAAACTAAAAATGCTAAAGTGAGAGTTAAGAAACAAAACTGTGAAATAAAGTTGAATACAAAATATTTCATTAGTCATTATTGCTTCTTTTGCAGATGAATGTATTGCTTCCCACCCCTTCAGCTTTTTTGCAGCTTACTCTGCAGGTGGGAAGACGGCTGATACACTTCATAAATTCCAGTAAGCTAGACCTGCCGTCCTTTCTGTTGGGTTAGGCTCCTGCATGAGGACCAGTCCTCAGCTTGCTTGCCATGCGTGGTGCTTTTCCTATGCCTCACTGCCAACTCAGCCTTCTCTCTGGTGTACTACTGGTGCTGTTTGGTATCTGAGTTGGGATCAGGGAGATTGCGCTCTGTTTACCTTTGTAGCTGGCTGCTCTCCCACCAAGGCCTCCCACAGTTCTTGCCTGAGTATATTGACATCCCCCAATCTGTGTGTCAGGTTCAGCTCCAGTCTCATAGTCACATGGCTTTTGGTGTCCTTGTTAACTGATTGGTGATGGATGGCATCTCTGGAGTTTGGGAGATACAGTAGTGCCAAATATTCTGCTTTCTCTGGCAGACCACCTTGATGACAGGGTCTCTCAGAAAGATAGGTTCCCTCCTCCCAACCTGGGAGAGAAGGAAGACAAGTACCCCCAGAGAGTCTGCTGGTCCCTGCAGATTTCCAGGCTAAAGTCTCCTCTCTTGTTTGCAGCCCTAGAACCAAAGGAGGAGAATTCTCCATTCTGCCTATTGTTTCCCCTATATATGTAACATTCAGTTATTTTTGGACTTCATCTGTTTTCTTACTTTCTGTTTACTGTGGCCCTCTCTGGCCTTGGCACCATTCTCTTCACACTCTTCAATCACAGATCGCATGTTTTCTTTCAAATTCGGGGGGGGGGGGCACAGAGTGCAGTTGTCTCTATTTTGTCATTTTCTTTATATCATAAGACCACGTGTCTTTAAGGATGCTGTTGAATCAAATTCTGTGAGATATTTGAATAATTTGTAAAGGATCTGGAAGGCAGAATAGATAAGAGCACATGTTCTGCTATCAGAAATCCTGGGTTTGACGGTTGATTCTGCCACTTATTTGCAGAGTAACACCAGGTAAACTTTAATTTCTGAATGTAATAATGAAGTGCATGCCTTAAACAGTTGTCTTCAGGAACACAATTGTAGTAGTGCTATTTACTTTAATTGCTATGTAAGTGTTCAAGATTATTGCTGATAGTCCTGGTTGAGGTGTACCTTTAGCTATAATTTGTTTCAAAGAACTTTGTCACACGGAGATTACTTTAGTTAAACTGAAATAATATACAGGTTTTTCCAAACTTGTTGAAAACAAAACAGTTTATATTTAATTTAATGCAAATTATCTGTGTAAGAAATATGTTAATATGGGGCTGGAGAGGTGGCTCAGCAGTTAAGAGTGCTAGCTGCTCTTAGAGAGGACCCGGGTACAATGCCCAGCAGCACCACATGGCAGCTAACAGCCATCCGAAACTCCACTTCTAGGGGAATCTGACATCCTCTTCTGACCTCCGTGGGCATGACATGGGTGCACTTACATACATGCAGGCAATACACTTATAGAAACAAAATAAAGAATAATAAAAATAAAATATTAAAAAATGCTAATATGAACTTTGTGCTCCAATTGTGATTATCTTCCATTTAATTTTTAGGCGAATTCTCATTGACACTGGAGAACCATCAATTCCAGAATATATAAGCTGCTTAAAGCAAGCTTTGGCTGAATTTGACACAGCAATCCAAGAAATCCTAGTGACCCACTGGCATCATGATCATTCTGGAGGCATAGTGGATATTTGTAAAAACATTGGTAATGGTAAGCAGAAAACAGTGGGCTTATTGCCTGAGGAATAGTTTACAATTTCGGCTACAGTTATTTACTACATGCCTTAAATTTCAGTAGCACTTTTGGATATGACTTGAATACTGTCCTTATCTTTAAAAAAGGAATGGAAAGCTGTTTTGTTTCAAATCTTCTTTCCCACTTACTTTCCTCAGTGATCAAGATAAAGTTTTAGTTTAGGCCCTGTAACTATAGTTCCGGGGGATCTGACGCCCTTTTCTGACCTCTGAGGGCATTGCATGACACAGGTGCACTTATGTACTACATACAGGCAGTATACTCATATACATAAAATAAAAATAATTAAAAATTTTTTAAACCTACAAGCATCCTAAAAGTATTATATAACATTACTTTTGTTATTTCTGTAGGAGGCTTACATGAAACAAATTAATTACGTATTAGACCAGTGCCATCCACATATTCTATTTGGATATAATCTAAAAATCTGAAACACTTCTTTGCTCAATCACTTTAGATAAGGGATACTCAGCCTGTAGTAGGGAAGATAAATGATAAATAAATAATAGATGATAGTGCACACTGTGAAGACAAAGCTACAGGAAGAAAGGAAGGATCACAATGGAGGACAATAGGCCATTCTGTCTAGGGTGGATGGAGAGAATGTCAGGCATATTAGGCTAAGAAAGGTGCTGGAATGGGACTGTGCTTGGTGTGTTCAAGGCATAGCAAGAAGGTAAGGAACTTTAATTCATAGCATTCAACTACTTTAAGTATTTGTAAGGCCTTGGGACATTGGGACACTATGTCTATGTCAGGTGCTGTATCCAGTATTCCCAGGCCACCATTTATAATAAATAAATAAATCTATAATTTACCTTTCCTTACTCCCTTTTTTCTAGCCCATAGAGGTTATGTGCCAAAGCAACCCATAATTTCTCAGCTTGATTTTACTTCAATTTTACCTTCTGTAATCAGCTACCCACTAGAAACTGTGAAGGTTCTTAATTAACTTTGACACTTCCATCAACTAGTTTAGCATAAAAGTTCATTTGAAGTGTTTCTTCCATAAATGTTCTTGCTGGGCTTGATGGCGCACACCATTTAATCCCAGCCCTGGGGAGGCAGAGGTAGGCAGATCTCTAAGGCCATCCTGAACTCACACAGAGTTGCAGGTCAGGTGGGGCTACAGGGAGACCCTGTCTCAAAAAGACCTTAAATCAACATTTTTCGTGTTTAGTTTATAAAAAATGAAATTGAAATATTTTAACTATACAATTTGGTTAGTTTTAATAAGTGTAAATACCTATATGAACACTCAAATATGCAGACCACTTCTACCACTCCAACAGCTATCCTCCTTGTGCCCCTTTGCAGAGATCAACTGCTAGCCTCTGCAGCCGCTGATCTGTTTTCCGTCACTATGTATTAGTTTTGCCTGTTCTAGACTCTTACACAGGGCGTGCTCAGAATTACTTTCTTTGGTTCCTCTCACATAGCATCATGTTTTTGAGATCCACCCATTTTTTTCTTTTTCTTTCTTAGTCTGTTTTGAGACAGGGTCTCCCTGTAGCCTCAGCTGGCCTGGAACTCACTACGAGGACCAGGCTGACCTTGAATTCAAAGAGATCTGCCAACTTCTGCCTTCCAGGTGCTGGGATTAAAGGCATGCGCCACCATGCCCGGCCCACCCATTTTTCATGTATCAGTAGTTTTGTGCCTTTTATTGTCAAATAGTCCACTGTATAATTATGCCATGATCGATTTAAGTGTCCATTAAAGTACCTGTTAATGAACACTTGACTCATTTTCTTTAAAGTAAGAGTTTAAATAGTTTGGGGTTCCATACAAAATCATAAATATTTGTACAGTTGCCATTCAGTTGATTTAAAGAAAGTAGAGCAGAAATTCGGCCCTGCTTTTTATAGCCACTGAAACTTGAATACTCTATGTGAGGACTGTCTTGCTGCCCATCTCTCTGGACTCCTTGGAAGGTCCATAGCCACATACAGACTCAGGGTTGCTTGGCGTTGGAATCATACAGGGTCGCCTTGTGTCATCTCTCTCCAGAAGTTCCACACCATTTCATTCTCTGAATCCTTAGTCTCTAGCATTCTTACTCTGTTTGGTTGCATTGTAGTTTACTTTGTTCCAAAATGCTTTACAGTTTTCATTACTGACAGGGCAGAAATATTTCAAGTGTTTTTCAGTGCTAACTACCTAAAGTGTTTTAACTACATGTATTTTACAAGCCATACGAAAAATAGAAATGCCATTTATACAATGTCTTTGGGAGGAGACAATAAATCCAAAACAACTGTTTATAAATCTTTTCAAAAACAAACAGAATAGAGGCTGGTTACGAGCACACACTGCTCTTACAAAGAAGCCTAGTTTTTTTGGTTCCCAGCATCCACACCAGGCAGCTCATAATTGCCTGTAACCAGCTTCAGGGGGATCCTTTGCCTCTTATTTCCTCAGGCACCTGAACACAAATGCACATACCAACATACAGACATATACACGCATAATTAAAAATAAATCTTTTAATTAAAAAATATATATACCTATTATGCACAAGCCTTTTCTTCCCTCAGTACTTCCAGCACTGCTGCCCTAACCTAACATGATCTCCCAGCTGAGTGGTTGCATCCCTCTCTCCACTGTTACTATTTTATAGCTGCCATATTGATCCGCCTGTTAACACCATCTCTTTATCTGATTAAAATCTGTATGGTGGCCACACTGATAAAGTTTAAATTCTTCTCTCCTATGAGCTGAGCTCATCTATCCAACTTTTCCCAGGTAGTATTTTGCATTAGACAAGATGGTAGCATTATGCTATCATACCTGCATGCCTTTCATCCCAGCACTCAGGAGGAAGAGGCAGGCAGATCTCTTAAGATTGAGGCCAGTCTGCTCTACATAGTGAGTTCCAGGCCAGCTGGGGCTACAGGGAGACCGACTCTCAAAAGACAAAACAAGCAAACAACCAAAAAGAAATAACTAGAAAAATCAAGAAGGCTTTTTGTTGTTGTTTGGGTTGGGTTATTTGTTTGTTTGTTTGTTTGTTTTGGGTTTTTGGAAACAAATAAAATCCCTAAGCAAACAGCAACAAAAAGCCTTTGTGATTTTTCTAGTTATTTACATTTTTTTTTTTTATTTTTCTTTTGGTTTTGAAACAGGGCCTTCTTGTAGCCCCAGCTAGCCTAGCTATGTAAATCAGGCTGGCCTCTGCCTCCTGAGTGCTGGGATTAAAGGCATACACCACCACCCCTGGCCCTAAAAGGGCTTTTGTGTAGACCTAGAAGGGCGTGACAGAATACAATGCTCTTGATGAAATATGTAAAGAAATATTTACATCTCAGATCAGCTGCTATATTTCTTCCCATCTTCCTGCTATCTTAATGTTAGTATTTTATACAGCCATTAATGAGTATCACCTGTATGAAAGTTGATCTCTTAAAGAGTTGGATCATTCAAAGTGCAGCTTAATATATTTACATGTTTTATGACTAGACACTGCTTACTGCATTAAAAAACTCCCACGGAATCCTCAGAAAGAAGAAATTATAGGAAATGGAGAACAGCAATATGTTTATATAGAAAATGGAGACTTGATTAAGACTGAGGGAGCCACACTAAGGTAAGTAAATAACCCTTAGGGCAGGTGAGGGGTCTACACATATGTGTTATAAAAAAGGATGAAGGCAGATATGGGCATATTTGCTTATATGTGTGAAGAATACATCGTGAAGGATGCAGAAGAAATCTGATGACAAGTGGTACTCTCAGGAGAGAAAATGGGTTGCTTAAGAAAAGGAAGATTTTTCACTCTATGTACTTTGTTATATTTTTATTCATACCGTATTTTACATACATTTACATTTTAAAAATTAGGCCTAGGAAGGCTGGAGAGGTGGCTCAGCCATTAAGAGCACTGGCTGCTCTGGCAGGGGACCCGGGTTCGGTTCCCAGCACCCATACAGTGGCTACGAACCGTCTGTAATCCAGTTTCAGGGAATCCGATGCCCTCTTCTGACCTCCACAGGCATTACATGAAACATATACACATACGCAGGCAATACACTCATACACATAAAACAAAAATAATAAAATATTTTTAAAAATTAGGCTCAGGAGTAATAGTTCTTATATCTGGGAGGCTGATGCAGGAGGTTTCCATGAGTTCAAGGCCAGCCAGCACAGGCCACCTAATAAGATCCAGGCTAGCTTGATCTACAGTGTGAGCTCCTCAAAAAACTAATGTATTTTTAAAAACTAACATGGCCCCCTGGGTGGTTTAGGGATCAACCTGCTTCTCACTTTTTGAAGTGAGAAGTGAAGCTGACCCGAACCTACAGTAAATACATTTTACGCCAAACCCTTGGCTCCTCATTACCTGTTTCAAAGATTCAGAAAGCAATATCAAACTCAGTAATTTTAAAACTGAAGTAATGATAGTCCTACAGTCTACACTTGCCTTCTGATCTCAGAACATCTGCTTTTTTCAGACTTTATTCAGGAGTACCTTTAACATTTAACTGTTCTTCTCCATTCCCATTTCACTGACCTCGCATCAAGTCCGGTTAGGTTTTGTCAGGGGCTGGCAAGGTGGCTTAGTGGGTAAAGGTACTTGCTGCCAAGCCTGATGGTCTGAATTTAATCCCTCGGACACACATGGCAGAAGAAGAACTGACTTCTACGAGTTGTCCTAGAACCTTCACATACAAGCTGTGCCCCCACCACACACACTCACAGGAAAATAAGTAAATAAAAATTAATTTAAAATTTAAAGGCATAATTGTCGATGCTGTCACATCTTCATATCCACTGCTTTCGTTTCCTGCTTAACCTTTCATCTCCAGATTTTGCCCTTTCTTGTCTATCCCTCATACGTTTTGATAACTCTCACTACCTACAAGAAAATATGTGTTTTCCTTACAGTTCCACAGACTGGCCCCAAACCACATTTCTGGTCTTAACTACTCCCCACAAACAGAGTTAGCCACATATAAATACTCCTGGGGATATTAGATGTTCGTGCCTTTGTTTATGTCTTCATTTTTCTGGATATTGCTCCATTCCCCGTACTTTTCTCCCTGGAAAACTATTATTTATACGGTTCACATTTTACTTTGAGAATCCTTTCTGGACAGAATTAACTGCTCCCTCCTCCAGCTTTCACATAATTTTTGTTATTTCATTAAAGCATTTATTAATTGTATTGTAGTATTCATGTATGTGAGTAGGTGTCTCCTCAGCTCTGACAAGTCACAGTAGTAGTTAATGCCAGTTGCCATAGCAAGCAAGTTTAGAAATATATAATGGCTCAAACATTAAATAAGTATAATTCTCAGTCACATGAAGTCAAAAAACAGTTCCTTATTTGTAAGTGGCCTTTAAGGTATTCAGCAGAATAGCAGCTCAGGTTCCTTTGATCTTGGAATTACAGCCTCCTCCACGCTTGGCTCTCAGGATCACCACACTCACAGCCATCCAACAAGTAGGAAAGAACATGAAGATATTGTGGAGGAGGTTTTCATGGGCCAAGCCTTCTGTTGCATCTGCTGTAAATTCAGTCATGGCCCACACCTGATAATAGGGAAGTAGGGAACGTAATTTAACTGCATGCCCAAGAGAAAGAAGAACAAATAGGTATGGTTATTAGCTAGCCATTCTCTGACACAGGCTAATACCAGGTTCATCTTTGTATCTTCTGGCACATAGAAGGCACTAAGTATCCCACTAGTAAGTATCTGTAAAGAGGCAAGTAGATGAACAGTTGAATGAGAAGAGAAAATGAAATAATGGGTATCCATTGTGTTCTTTCAAACCAGTACTCCAAGATAATATACAAAATCCCTGGTATAACTTATAGACTAGCTAGTTTTAGGCAGGTTTCTTAAAATGCTTATATATATGCTGGCATGGTAGCTCACGCCTTTAGTCCTAGCACTCAGGAGCCAGAGGCAGGAGGATTATGAGTTCAAGACGAGCCTGGGCTACATAGTAAGTTGTAAGCTAGCCAGAGGTACATGGCAGAATGACTGCAGACAAGGACAATGGACTGCATATTTCAGAAAGCTACAAGAAAGGATTTTGAATGTTTTTCCAGGAATAATCACTGATTGCAAATATAGGTGATTTAACCTTATTTAAACATTATACAACATATACATGTTTTAAAACAAGGCATGCCATAAATATGATTTTTGTGTTTTATATATCAGTACAGTTAAGTTTGTTGGCTTGTCCTGGTAGCATACATCTATAACCTTAGCACTTGAAAATCTGAGGTATGAGGACCATGAGTTAGAGGACAGCTGAGGCTATAAAGCAAGAAGAAAGGAAGGAAGGAAGGAAGGAAGGAAGGAAGGAAGGAAGGAAGGAAGGAGGGAAGGAGGGAAGAAGGGAGAGAGGGAGGGAAGGAGGGAGGGAAGGGTGTGTTTGTGGATATAGAATACATTCTAAATTCATTCTGTGTTGAAACTATATTTTGTAGGTAGGATTTCATTTTCTTCTACTTTGAATATTGTATTTAATAAACCTGAAGCCCTTCTGAATCCTATTTTTTTTGTCATCTGATTTTCTCATGGGGGGGTCTTTATTGCTCATTTTTTCCAGATATTTCACAATTATGTACCTTAGTGAAAATTTATAGTTCTAGGTCCTGTTAAGGAGAAAACTAGTCATGATTCTTATTAATGGCAGTAAACAGACTTTATTGAAAGGGTCCATGGGAATAGATACAGGACCAGTCCAGTGGGGTCTTCCTTTGGAGTGGAGGGATGTGGCTTGACCACAACTCTTAACAACCATAGGAAGTAACTATGAATAGGCACTAGAGATAAGGGGATTTCTGACTATCCCAGCTTCATAGGATTATTGCCAAGGACAAGCCAGATCAGGATGGGGAACCCACAGTAGAGGATTCTCCTGACCTGACTTTATTAGCTTCTACCAAGACAAAGAAGGAAGCTAAGTGTTAGACCAAGTCAGCATAAGGGAGGGATGTTTCCTCCGTCCTCTTCAGATCCCCGGCCAGGTTGGAAAATAGGATTAACAAAGACAGAATGAAAAAAGGAAAACAGCTTTAATAAATTTTATGTGACACTGGAGTTTTCAGGAGACCCAAACCTAGGTGTGGTAGGACAGACACATCCTTAATCCCAGCTCTGGGGAGGCAGATCTCTATGTGATGGGGCCAACCTGGTCTGTATTATATACTGAGTTCCATGCCAGCTTGGGGCTACAGGAAGACCTCATCTCAAGAAAACAAACAAAAAAGAATAAAGAAACAGGGAAACTGTATAATCTTATGCTATCTGAGGAAGCAGAGTCATAAAGAAGTATGACAGGAAAGAATGATGACCTAGTGGATAAGCTGAGGGAACTCTGCAGAGCCTGTTTGTTTAGATTCTTCTCTGTGTGTCTCTGTGTCTTCAGAAATAAGAAAGTCCCTTCATCTGGGTTATAAAGGTGGCACCTCTCACATGAAGTCTTGCACCCTCCTCAGAGGAAGGTCCAGAATCCTTGTAGATTTTAAGGTGTAGTTCAGGAGAGAGAGGGCAGTGGGTGGTCAGGAAGACCTTCTTGCCTATTCTCTTTTCTCAGATTCCCTCAGTTTGAAATGGTGTCTGCTCAAGGTGCCATATTTCAAAGTAGCTTGTTCTAAGTTGTCATCAGAAAGAACCCAGGGAGCCTGACCAAGGTTTTGATCACAGGAAAGAATCTCAGTCGACCCCAAATACACCTCTTCCGTCTGGAAACGTCCTTCAGTTCTAGGAAGTTGTTCTTCAAGTTGCTTATTGCTTATATTCTCTCTTTTGTTTTTTTGACACTAAAACTCCTGTGCTTTTGCTAGAACTCCACTTATCTACTAACATTTTTTCTCCCCTCCTGATGTCCCTCCTTCTTACTTGTTACTATGCCATCTGGCATGTTTGTATCAACTTTATCTTATGATGTCCTGCACACCTCACACTTTCAAGAGTTCATTTGTTCCCATGACGCTTCTTTCATACTAATCTAGTCTCATTTCTTGGATGCAATTTCTTCTCTCTGAGGGTTTCATGATCTGTGGAGTGTGGTTGTTTTTGTTTGGGAAAGTTTCTTCATAGTTTATTGCCTCTAAATTCCTTTGCTTGATCTTATTCACTGTCTTCAGTGTGAGAGGTATTTCTTATATCCTAATAATCTTGATTAGACTCTGATAGTTCCCAACTTTCTTCTGATGGAAACTACAGAACTATTATTGAGCTTTGAGAACTGCAGGGAGGGGTGTTTAGTGTGGGCCTACAAGGCATTGCAAATTATGGTATTACAAATACCAGAATCTGGATGAACTGCTTTGTTGTGTAACCTATCTTTGACCATTTAATCTTCTCCTAAGCTAGTAAAATAACTTAGAAAACACTTTTCTAAGGTCTTCTCAAAGGCTGGAGAGATGGCCCTCAGCAATTAAGAGCACTGGCTGTTCTTGCAGGGGACCTAGGTTTGATACCCAGGACCTACATGACAGCTAACAACTGTCTGTAACTCCAGTTCCAGAGGATCCGAAGCCCTCTCCTGACCTCCTAGGGCATTGCACGACTTGGGGCACTTACATGCAAGGCAGTACACACACACATAAAATAAAAATAATAAAAAATAAATTAATTAAAAAATAAAAAATAAGGTCGTCTCAAAATGTAAAGACTTTGATTACAACATTATATACTCTGAGTGTTGAAAAGGAATCTACCTATATAATCTTCGTTTTCTTAGTATAGTATCCCTACTTATATCAGTACCTCTTTTAGCCTTTTGGAAGATTAAATATCCAGTCTTTTCTGTTAATGGGATTAGAGTACTTTTCAGATAGCTCAAGGCAAGAAGAGAACTTAAATATCTGAATATTTCGAAGGCTTTTGTCGTTTTGGTTTGGTTTAGGTACTAAGAACTGAACCCAGAGACTCATATGTTCTACCACTGAACTACAGCCCCAGCCGTGAGTAATTGTTAAACCGATTTTCAACCCATCTTTCTTATTTTTGCTACTTTTCTCCTAACCTATACCCTTATCATTCAAATTCCTGATACCCTAAAACCTTGATTTTGAGGGACTCTTCGTGGTAAATCGGACTGCTCGGCTATTTCTGCCTGTTTAGATCTCAGTTTTCTCATGACTGATAAAGCATTTATCATTCATCTTCTAGTTTCTAAAATTTTGGTGGTATGGTCTTTTCTCCCATTCTTTTCACGCCTGTAGGGTTATGCCAGGTATGATGGAGCACACCTTTAATCTCAGCACTCAGGAGGCAGAGGCAAGCGGATCTCTGTGAGTTCAAAGCCATCCTGTCAAGGTCCAGGCCAGCTAGGGATGCATAGTGAGAACCTGTCTCTCATATATATATATATATGTCCCTTTCTGATAATTTTAGAAGAGAAAACAGATGCAGATGATGTATACTTACCATCTTTAACCAAAAATCCACATTCAGCCCCTGTGTATTAAACGCAAATGTGAATTATATTTACACAGTTCCCTCAACAGTCTATTATTGAGAGTTCTATTTGAAGTTTTCCAACTGCAAAAAAAATCAGTCCAGACTAGACAGAAAGAAAGGTAATTAAATTCATTTCTTAAGCTAAATAAAACAGTTTGAACTTTATATCCTGTCAGACATTTATTGCTGCTGCCTGTGATTAATTGATCTGAATTGGAAAGATTAATAGAAACCGCACCCAAAGTAGTGTAAGGATTAAGTGTGTAATACTCATAAACCCCTGAAGAGTGCTGAGACAGAAAGCTATGTGTTAAAATTAGCTACCACTAAGAGCTGAGCACCAAAAATGAAGCGTTGAACAGAAACGAGAGTCCTGCTTTCTAGGAACTTAGGACCTTGTGAGACTGGTCCTAACAGGTAAGAAAACAATGTGCAGCCTGTGTAATACAAGTATAATTCAAGGTGGAAGGGTGAAACAGGAAAAAATTAACTACAGAGGACTGAGTCTATGTGGCTGAGAAATCAGGAGATGCTTTGCAGAACAATTTAGACTTAGTTCTTTATCATTTTATATATAATATAACTTAATGTAAATATAAGTAAGTTCTTGATTTGGTAGTATCATATCATTTTTGAGTTTTTTAAATTTTTCATTACCATATATTATATATAACAGTGGGTTTCATTATGGCATTTTCATGCATGTATATAATGTATTTCATACTCACCCCTGTTC
Organism: Nannospalax galili; assembly: GCF_000622305.1. NCBI lineage: Eukaryota > Metazoa > Chordata > Mammalia > Rodentia > Spalacidae > Nannospalax > Nannospalax galili. The sequence goes on along the minus strand of NW_008351958.1, from coordinate 1,062,416 downwards.
TCCCCTTTTGTCCCCTCCCTCTGCTGATCCCCTTCCTCTTCCCAATTAGTTCCCCTTCTACTTACACATTTTGGGACTGTGTGTGTGTGTGTGTGTGTGAGAGAGAGAGAGAGAGAGAGAGAGAGCGCCAATGAGTGTGATTAGTGTTACTTATAATAGCATGGGGCAACTTACAAGACTGCAGGCAACTTAGCAATAGTTGCACCACTGAAGAAAATCACATAGTAAGTTTTCTGTATTCATGTTGAGTCTTGTTTCTAGCTTTTATCTGTTTGTAATGGCTTGTTTCACTATCATGCTGTTTTAAATGCCATGGTTTGTACACTTCCTTGATCTATAATAGGTACCCTTTCTATGCTTATTTAAATATTTTTGCTATTTTTTCTAAAAATAGTTACATGTTTATTTTAATTTCAAACATGTTTGGCAATATCATACTTGTATACAATGCATTCCTCCTTGGCTGGCTAACATTCATAGTGCTGAAAGGTGCTGTGCAGGCTGATGGGGGAGAAAAGTCATCAACAACCATACGTAGGCCTTGTGTGCTATAGTACTGAACTGTCTTTTCAGATAGTCCCACTAGTCCAATGATGGCATGAATGTTCTGGGGTTAAACAGCTGTTTCCTGATTGGACCCTGATAGGTTTTGTCCTCAAAAACTGAAAATTGGAAGAGAGGAAAATACACATAAAAGCATGCTGAATTTCTTACGGTGTGAAATCATGCAAAAATTCTTTGTGACTGATTTTTTTTAGGGAAGAAAAAAATACTTTTAAAAATGTTTCTTTTAAATTTTTATATACTACTAAAGTAAAATACATTTTGAAACATGTAACATTGTGTCAACTATTATATAAAGCACTTCAGTACTTGTCTTTGGAAAATATTTAATGTTGTAGAAAAATACAGTGTAGTAAATGAAAATTTCAAAAGTTGGTCATTAAATCACAGTTTTGTTTTTTAATTGTGTGCAGAGAAAATTGAAAAATATTTTTTTATTAAAAATTCTGTTTCTGGGGCTGGAGAGTTGGCTCAGTAGTTAAGGACACCAGTTGCTTTTACAGAGGACCTGGGTTTCATTTCCGGAACCCACATGGCGGCTAAAAACCATCTGTAACTCCAGTTCCAGGGGAGTCTGACACCCTCTTTTGACCTGCGAGGCCATTGCATGACATGGGTGCACTTAACATACATTCAAGCAATATGCTCATATACATAAAATAAAAATAATAAATATTATTTTAAAATGCTGTTTCTGAGTAATGTTGATTTTTGTCTTTTTAAAGTACTTTCTATTCTCCAAATGTGTTGTAATAATCTGCTTATTACTTACAAAAAAAAAGAAAAGATGTTATTAAATTTGTACTTCTGAATGAGAAATGTGATTTAGTAATAGGGGAGAATTATCTAAGGTTAATTTTCTAAGAGCACCTCCTCAAAAAATAAGCTTTAAAACTCCTTTGCATCACGTGATGATATCTAATGGTAATAGAATTATATTTACTTCTTAATATTTCCTTAACTTTAACAATTCAAATTTGGAATTTTGTTATTTCTGTTTTCAACTAGAGTTATATACACACCTGGCCACACTGATGATCACATGGCTTTGTTCCTAGAAGAGGAAAATGCCATCTTTTCTGGGGATTGTATCCTAGGAGAAGGAACAACTGTATTTGAAGACCTC
>NW_008351958.1:1040881-1060495 GCF_000622305.1 Nannospalax galili | reverse complement strand
TTATTTTTAAGATTTTCTTTTTTTAATTATTTTTATTTATTTAATGTGTATGAGTGTATTGCCTGCATATAGGTAGGTGCACCCATGTCATGCAGTGCCTGAGGAGGTCAGAAAAGTGTCAGATCCCCTGGAACTGGAGTTACGAACAATTGTTAGCTGCCATGTGGGTGCTAGAATCGAACCCCTGTCCTCTGCAAGAGCAGACAGTGCTTTTGACCACTAAGCCATCTCTCAACCCCCAAGATTTTATTTTTATTTTCAATTACATGTCTATATGTGTATCTTGAGTGTGAATTTGTGTACATTAGTGCAGTGCCCTCAGAGGACCAGAAGAGGCATCAGATCCCCTGGGGCTGGAGTTACGGGTAGTTGTAGCTACCTGACATGGGTGCTGGAAACCAAACTTGGGTCCTCGCCAGTACATGCTCTTAACTGCTAAGCCATCTCTGCAGCTCCCTCATTTTTTGAAAAATATTGATTCCACATATGACTGAAAACATGTTACTTTTTTTTCTGAAACTGACATTCGCTGAACATAATGACTCATTTATTTTTCTGCAAATAATATCATTTCATTCTTTTGGAAGAATCATATTCTATTATGTATATAGACGTGTTTTCTTTTTTTCATTTGTCAGCTGGTTCCATCACTTGGATATTGAGATTAATGCCAAGTTACAGATGGCTGTATTTCTGTTGTATGTGACTGCTGACTCTTTGGGTAAATACCCAGCGGTGGTACAGCTAAATTCTTAGATGGTACTACTTTTAGTTGGTTGATTGGTTGATTGGTTAATTTGCCTGCCTTCTTGGTTTTTATGATGTTGAGGTTGGAACCTAGGACCTGTCTTTTGCATGTGCAAGTGCAAATTTAAGGATCCATATTTTGTACATAGTTAGAAATTACATTTGCCTAGGGATATGAGAGCCTTGGGGTTTGCTCTAAGATCCATGAGCTCTCCAGCTTTGTGTATTTGGCTAGGTTTACAGTACCAGATATGAGCTTCCTCCCACTGAGTGGGCTTTAAGTCCAATTAGGTAGCTGTTTATCCTAGTTTGTTCTTCATTGCTGTGACAAAATACTTTGACCACTACCAACTTGGGGAGGAAGGGGTTTATTTAGCTTACATCTCCCAGGTCACAGTTCATCTGGGAGCCCAAGGTAGGAACTCGAGGCAGGAGCTGGAGCACAGGGCATGGAGGAACACTGCTTACTAGCTTGCTCCCCTGGCCCCCGCTCAGCCTGCTTTCTTATGTAACACAGGCCCACCTGCCCAGGGGTGGCACCACCCACAGTGGGCTGGGTCCTCCCACATCACTCATCAAGAAGATGCCCCTCCAGACATGGCCACAGGCAGGTCCAATAGAGGCAATTCCCCAACTGAGGCTCCCTCAACCCAGGTGTGTCAAGTTGACACTAAAGTTATCCAGCACACTGTTGATTACCCCAAGATAAAAGTGCCACTAGTCAATGTTGTTTGCTGTGCTGGTCATTGAAGTGGTTTTTAGGTCTTGAAGCTGGGGTTGGACCATTGATTGATGTTCTCCCTTAGCAGCTTGCATGCTGCTCTCCAAAGCTATGAGAGCTAGCCTTCAGGGCTTCCAGGTCAGTTCCAGTTCCATTGCTCCAAATCCTGTGTCAAAAGTATGTCCTGTCTTCAGCAATAGGGTCTTACCATCATGTTCTGGGAGGCAATCAAGGGCTGTGGCAATAGCCTGAGTAATTTTGGGAGTCTCTTGAACCACCTTGGCCAACAACTCAAAGGAAGGTTTCTCCTGTCTGGCACTGTTCCTTGATATGTAGCCTTCATTTATACTCATGGACTCATGTAGAGATATTTTATGTGTAGCTTTTCAGTAGGTTATTGGGCTAAGATGATTCCCTCTGGTTTTTTATACTATCTAGGCACTATTTATGTCTCCTCTTTCTCTCCCTGTCTTACCCTCCCTCCCCGTCCTTCCCATTTAAAGTGTCCCCATTTTCCCCATTTCTCCCTTGATAATTTTTGGATGCTGTGGTCCCACCTCTTTTGAGCTCCTTCTTCCCCTTTATTCCAGTAGTTCTTTGTATAGCCCTCCTCTCCTTCCCCTTTAACTACTCCCTTTTTACATATTTCTCCCTTAGTAAGGCCTGTCTCCTACTATTCTTCTGTCAGGTCCCTTCTTTCCCTTTACCTCCCTGGTTCCCTTCCATTTTCCTGGATTCTGCAGTTACATCAGGATATGTACTCACTTATAAAGATTGGTGCTAGGATCCACAAATGAGGGAAAACATACTTCTTTTGTTTTTCTGAGTCCATGTTACTTCACTTAGTATGACAGTTTCTAGATCTATCCATTTAGCTGCAAATTTCATTATTTCATCTTTCTTCAGTGTTTTTCTTTTCTTGACAGTAGGGTGGTCATTCTGAGTAAAGTAAGGTGAAATCTCAAAACAATTTTGATTTGCATTTCCCTGATGGCTAAGAATCTTGAATGTTTTTTTCATGTATTAGCACTTGTATTTTTTTTTTTTTGAGAATAGTCTCCTTAATTTGGGTGTGATGGTACATACTTGCAATCCTAGTACCCAAGAAACTGAGGCAGAAGGATTATTGCAAGTTCAACTCCACACAGATAGCAACACAATAGATACCAGGGGCCAGCCAGGGCACTATAATAAGACTCTATTGCCTGAATTATTTGTTCTTTTGCTATTACCCCCATCACATGAATGGCGAGCAGAGCTGTTCTCTCATTTGCAGGCTATCTTTCCACTATGTTGATTGTTTCCCTTGTGGTGCAGACCTTTTAGATTCATGTGGTTTCTTTTTTCAGTTCTGGCTGCTGTTCGCTTGAGCTACTAGAGTCCTTTACAAGGAGCCCTTCTCTGTGCCTTATTTCTGAAGTGTTTTCATATGTTTAGCTCTAGGTCTTTCAAAGTTCAGGTCTTAGATCCCATTTTGTTCGTTGGTTGATTTTGGTTTTTTTGAGACAGGGTCCCTCTGTACCCCCAGCTGGCCTGGAACTTGCTTTGTGACCAGGCTAGACTTGATCTCACAGAGATCCACCTGCCTCTGCTTACCAAGTGCAGGGATTAAGGGTATGCACCAGCAGACCTGGCTCCTTTGATCCATTTTTAATTGATTTTTGTAAAAGGTAAGAGACATGGAAATAATTCATTCTTCAACATGTGAATATCCAGTTTTCCCAGTACCATTTGTTGAAAGTTTGTCTTTTCACCATTCTGTGTTTTGACTTCTTAGTCAAGAATGAGGTAACATAACTGTATGGATTTATTTTGTAGTCTTCCATTGGTATGTGTATTTGTTTTTGTGTTAGAACTATACAGTTTTTGCTATGATAGCTCTGTAGATAATTTGAAATCAAGTATTATGATACCTCCAGCACTGCTTATTTTGCTCAGGTATGCTTTGGCTATTTGGAATCTTTTTTAAAAATATATTATTTTTATTTTATGCATATGAGTGTATTGCCTGCATATATATAAGTACACCTGTGCAATGTCTGCAGAGGTCAGAAGAAGGCAAGTGCCTTTACCCACTGAGCCATCTCACTAGCACCTCTCTGGTTTTTTAATGTATAGCACTCATAGCTGTTGTGTGACTTCTCCTGGGAAGACACAAATTACTTTTGTTTACAGTTACAATGGAAAGTCTATTTATCCTTCAATTTTAAAGCAAATTTCACTAAATGCACAATAGACTGAGTTGGCAGTTATTCATTCTCAAGACTTGAAACCCATCAGTCTGGCCTCAGGGTTTCTGCTGGCAAGTCTGCTCTCACTACAATAGATTTACCTTCGTAACTTGGTATTCCCCTGTGCAGCGTCAGCGTGCTCTGTTCTGTACTGGTGTTTAGCTCCACTGTGACATGGAAAGGCTGTTTTCTGCCCGTGTCTTTTGGGGATTCTGAATGTCTCCTATACTTAAATGTTCATTTCTTTACCTACATTTGAGGATTTTTCTGTTGTAATTTCATTGAATGCCTTTTGTCTGTATCTTAGTGCCTTTTTCTATACTGCACATTCACAGACCTGTTCTCTTGTTTGTGTTCTCAGAGGTCTGGAATATTGTGGTCATGATTGCTTGTTTTCATTTTGTTTTAGTTTTTCAATCTTTATCAATATCCAAATGTAATAATTTCTTCATGTTGTTTTTCAGTCTCTGACATTCTTTCTTCTTGTTAGCATCAGGGCTTCCTTCATGTTAGAGCTCCCCTTCATGTCTAGGCCAATTCCTACTTGCTCCGGAGATCACCTGGTTTGTACACAGGGGTAGCAAATTTCTAAGCCAAGGGGTAGCCATAAGTAGTCAGAGTTCTTCAGCAGACATGGAGAACTGGGGGAACCCAGCAATCTGACTGCTGATCTGGGTGCTCCCAGACACTGCCAAGCATTTAAAACACCCTGCAGGAGGAAGGTGTCGGAAAATCTGCTGGTCTCCTGTACCTGGGCTGAGAGCACTCACTCCTGCCCTGACACATGGCAGAGAGGCAGCGCTAAAAGGCCAGGCAGCCAGTTGGCCAGTGGCTCACTGCTCTTCATCAGCAATAGGGTTACATTGCTCACCACGTAGGGCAGGGCCACCAATAACCACATCACCCAACCTTCCTGATACCAGAACTTCTAGGCAGACCTAAGTCAGCCCTCCCCCTCTCTATGACTGCCTCTTGTGGAGTTCTTCCACACAGACACAGTGGCAGCATGTCCCTAAGCTCCCTAACTTATGACTGTTCTTTGATTTTGGGGGTCCCCAGATTAGCTCAGCTGCAAACAATAGGCCCCTCTCAGGATGGCACTGGGCTGTAGCACTGCCAGGAGTGGACACATCGTAACAGATTTCTTCTCCACAGCTGGCCTGCTGTGCAGAAGTCACAGTCACAGTAAAATCCCCACACAGCATTTAAGATCTGCTCCACTCGTGGGGTTTTCTGGCAGCTGGGACTGCCAGTCTGTGGACATTAGGGCCGCCGCCTTAACTTGTGGTTGCAGCTTCAGCTTCTCCCCCTCAGGAGCTGGGGTTGAAATTGAAGGCGGTTTCCTACGCCTTCTGCATCACCACTCTGTTTCACTATGCTTTTTTGATGTCCTGTCACATCTTTCTTTTCTCAGTGCTTTTCCCTTCCTTCTTTCCTTGACTCTTCTCGTTCAAGGAGTTACACAGGAGCGTCTACTCACCTTCCTACCCTACCCTCCTACTTCTTTAAATTACACTCTTGGTTGGGAAGGGAAGAAGGCTGAGAACCCTATTCATAACCTATTCTGTAAAGTTTTTTTCAACATCTATGCAACTGTTGACAAAACGGTTGAAATAAAATAAGACTAATAGGAACAGGAAATGTTTTCATTCTGTAAGCTATTATCATTTTTATAAACTGATTTCTCTTATAAACCACATTTTAGCTGTGAAATCCTGAGTAACACTTGTCCTGTGAACTTTAACTCATAATATTGATGTGGTTTCCATAGAAACTATAAAATGGCATATTTGCAAACTCCAGAAAAAGAAACCTGTTGTATTTCAGATGTCACTGCACTGCGACAGTATGAATGTTCTCTCTGACATAGAAACTAAGAAAGGCAAAACACAGTACGTAGTCCCAGAAGGGCAAAGAGACTAGGTTACTTAATTTTCTAGCTAGCGTCTCACAGAACAGCCATGAAAAGACCTTTCAGACAGTGTCAGCATGCTGAATTCTGGCTGCTGAGGGAATAGTGAATACATAGTGTAGTTGGGCGTGTCTATAATCATGACATAAAAAGAGTGGACAACATTAGCTGTTTGTAACGCAAAGAGTAGCTGCTTAGTGGACTCCCAGGCTAGGCCAGTGACAAGCCACCTACAAGAGCTTCTTAGAGTGTTTGGAGCCAGTGGACTCACATGCTATTAGCACATTAGTTGTTTCTATGTAAATCATGCTCTGTCGCCATAGCTACCATAAAGTGAAGTCTGCTACCCTAGAGGTATTCTGCAGGGGCCTTTACAGCTGTCATGCTTACTAAAACCTTGGGAAGCAGGTACTGGTATCATTACGCAGCTGAACAAGCAGGCTCAGAGAGAATCACAGCTTTCATTGCAGAGCCAATAAGGAATAGCCTGTAACGAACCACAAGTCCAGGGCTCTTTTTGTGATCCGTTAGCTTCCTTCTGGGTGCTTTGTTCTCAAATACTTAAAACATCCCTTTTACAGACTTGAGTAGCATATTAACTTGTATTGTTTAAAAGAGCAAATAAGGCTAGGCATGGTGGCACATGCCTGTAGTCCCAGCACTAGGGAGGCAGAGGCAGGCGGATGGATCTCTGTGAGTTTGAGGCCAGCCTGGTCTACATAGTGAGTTCCTGGTCAGCTGGGGCTAATTACATACATGCAGGCAAAGCACACACACACACTAAATAAATAAATTAAATAAATAAATAAATAAATAAAAACTTTAATCTTGATTGCCAAATTTCTGAGTTTACTATATTTGATAGACAATTTCAGAGTTCTGCTCTGGGTCTTTTGCAGTTTTTTTGCATTCTCCCTTTTCAGTCTCTTACAAGCAAGCTTACTACAGTAGTTAAGGCAGAAGCTATGGTGGTTAAAACTGCTCAGTCTGAATCTCAGCTCTGCACCCTCTTATCTATATATCTGTAGGAGGTTGTCTACCCTCCCTGTGGACAGTAATAGTACCTACTTCATGGGATTCCTGAAGCCCAGTGTCCATCAAGTGTGTAGAGTAGTACCTGGCACACAGTAATCACTCTACAAATACTACCTAACATTACAGTTGTGATTACTGTCATATAACACTGTTAAAATCTATTTTATATTTTAATGTACACAATAGCATTATGTATTTTTATTTGATATAATTTTGTAAAGATTTTGGCATTATACACAATTTTTGTTCTTACCAGCAAAGCTTCAATTTTTCCCCAATTGTCTGTAACATTGTGCTTTTATATTATTTATATTGCTTGTATATTAATTGTACATAATAGTGTATCATTTTTTTTTTTGGTCTTTTTTGAGACAAGGTCTCCCTGTAGCTCCAGCTGGCCTGGAACTTGCTATGTAGACCAGGTTGGCCTCGAACTCACAGAGATCTGCCTGGCTCTGCCTCCCGAGTGCTGGGATTAAAGGCATGCACCACCATGCCCGGCTATAATAGTGTATACATTTTTATGATGTGTTTGAAGGCCTGGAGGGATGGATTTGTGGTTTAAAAAAACACTTGCAGATCTTTCAGAGGACCAGAGTTTGTTTGGTTCCTAGCACCCACATCAGGTGATTCACAACTGCCTGTAGCTCCAGCTCCAGGGGATCTAATGCCTTTTTCTGGCTTCTCCAAGCACCCTACACACACACTCTCTCTCTCCCTCCCTCCCTCCCTTCCCCCCCTCTCTCTCAAATCAGTAATAGATAAATCTTTCAAAAATGTGTTTTGATCATATTTACATCCCTCACCTGCCCTTGCCCCCCCCCAACTGACCCTCGCCCTCCTCCCAGCTAGTCCTCTCCTGCTTTCATGTCTGTTTTGGTGATCCACTGAGTTTAATTAAGGTTGCTTTCAGGAGTGTGGGGGAAAGGTTATTTACAAGAGCATTGACAACTTACCAGTGGTTACACTGCTGAAGAAAATGTCCCTTCTTCCTCAGCAGCCATCACTGACAATAGAACAGGTCCTTATGGCAGTGCAGTATCGCACTAAGGCAGCATCTGAGTAGACAGCCTCAATCTTTGCATCCATTTCAAACAATAGTGAGACCCAAACTGTCCTGAGAACATGTTCCTTCAGATTTCTCCTGGAACTCTGTTCTTGAACAAAGGCCTTGCTTGACTGAAAACATACATCCAGCGTGAAATAGGGAAGGAAAAGCAGAATTTGTCCTATCAGGATATTTTCCCTTTCTGACTCCTAGTGACCTAGAACAGCAACCTAACCATAAACAGATGTTATTTATCTATCCCACCTGTTGTCCAACACAAAAGGGGTAATCTGTGCTTGCAGCACTTGATATTCATATCACACACACACACACACACACACACACACATATCATTCTGGGTCAAGGACAAGGAAGGGTCATGAGGGATTAAGTCTATATGTCTAGGTTATAAGAGGAGCCCAAGGCCTGGTAAGCTTGTGATGGTATCACAGAAAAGTTATTCCCATAGATCCTCAGGGAAGGGTGGGGCTTCATGAGCCCCTCCCCCAAGACAAAATATCAACAGGCCCAATCTTCAGACAGTCCTGTGTGTACAGTTGTTAAATCTTATAGATGAACAGCTTTCCAAATAATATGTGTTTTTGTATTTAGTATGCTTTCCAGTGCAGCATATGAATTATTTTTAAATAGAGTGAATTAACTTCGTACTTAGCATTTTTCATTTGGTCTTAGTAATTTGTCTAATTATTTTAATTCAGGACATGGCCCAGTAATCCATAATGCTGAAGCTAAAATTTTGGAATACATTTCTCACAGAAATAACCGAGAAGAACAAATTCTTTCAGTGATTCGTGATAACTTTGAAAAATCACTTACAGTAACGGAGCTCGTAAAAATGATTTACAAGGTAATTTTCTTTCATCTTACTTGTACATAGCTACAAATTTATTTATTAAGATAATTATTTTATGGATTATAATATGGTTAACTTACTGCATCCAAGTTAAATAATGTCGCTTGTCTAGACTTCAGAACAGCAATTTCAAGTTTAAAAAAAATTGTCCATAGAAAACAAAAATGGTGATCCTGAGCCATCATTAAATGTTATTTACCTGGCTCAGCAGGAGAAACTGCTGTGAACAGTATTATAGTGACACATATCATTCTAGCCATCTTGGGTATCTGGTGTCCCAGCCTTCAGGAAGTGACAGGCTAAATTTTTTTTAAGTGGGGAATAATGGCAGTAAGAAGTTATAGCCTAACAATGGGGAAATACGCATCAAGAGCATGAGCAGAAGAACTTCACATGTAGGGAAAGAGCTCCACACCTTAGGGCCCTGTAGCCCTGTGTGGAAATCCATTAATATTACTCGGGTTTTTTAGCAAGTGTTTAATATCTGCTATGCTAGTAGCATAAATTAGTGGTTAAGTGTGTAGACTTTAGTGTAAGATTACCTGAGTTTTAAAAGTTCCACTCTGGTAGACACAATAAGTTGTACATACCTACAGCCTCAGCACTCGGGGTGGGTCACAGTATACAGTGAGACCCTCAAAAAGTAAAAGTCCCACTACCACAACTTGTATAGCCATCAAATACATGAGGTTGTTCCTAAAGATCAGTTTCTGAAGGTAACCTTTAATTTAAGGTGACAATTAACAAAGGTCCTTATTGTACAATAATCTTATGTTACCAACAGAGTATTAAATCATACCCAGTGTGCTTCATTTCAAAAGAGAATGATGAAGAAATCAGAAAATGCCTGTAGCTGGGGATGTAGCTCAGGAGTAGAATGTTAACCTAGCATATTTGAGTTCCTGGGTTAGGATTCCCAGCACCACCAGAAAGAAAAGTCATTGGAAAAATTAATATAGATATTTTAATCGCAGGGTTGGGAAGATAGCTCAGTCAGTAAAGTGCTTGCTGTGCAAATGTGAGGACCCAAGCTCAATCCCCCACAACTAATGGTTGCATCGTATCCCATAATCCCAGTGCTGGGGGGGGGCGGGGCAGAGAGAAGAGGATCCCTGGAGCTTTCTGGCCACGTAGCTAGAAAACCAGCGCGCCTCAGGCTCAGTGAGAGACCCTTTCTCAAAAAATAAGTTGGAGAGCAATCAAAGAGGATATCTGACATCAGCCCCTCACTTCCATATACATATGCACACACATGCCTACCCATCACACACACACACAAAAAAAAATGAGTGCCCATACACAATACAAAAAAATTTAAAATGTATGAAACAGCTCATTTCCTGTCTAATAAAAGAGTGTAGACACTCCAAGCTACATCAGTACTTCAAGAGTTTTTCCTTTTCTAATATTAAGGACAGATAGCAAAACTCTCTCATACCCCTCACAGAGGAATCATCTACAAATAGTAGTTCAGAGGTGTATTCTGTGTATACACAGACCATAGTCATATGTAAAACACTTGATGCATAGAATGGTATGAGATATTCTGAGGTAATTCATTCATTCAGTGTTTACTGAATCATTTGCCGCACACTAGAGTAGGTGCAGGAATACAAAGATGACTCTAGGATTTCTGGTTTAGTGAAGACAGACCTGTTTCAACAAATACCTATAATACTGGCTCTGTCATAATAGTTCCCTTCACTGAGCACATTACTACATGCTAGACACTATGCTAAATGTATTTTGTTGTTGTTGTTTGGTTGGTTGATTGGTTGGTTTGGGTTTTTTGAGGCGGGCTCACTATAGCCCCAGCCGACCTGGAATGTGCTGTATAGACCAGGCTGACCTCCATCTCACAGAGATCTGCCTGCCTCTCTGCCTCTGGAGTGTTGGGATTAAAGGTGTGGGCCATCTTGCTCATCTCAGTGCTAAATATTTTATCCATGTTGAGCATCCTTAATCCAAAATACTCCAACACTCCAAAGCTTTCAGATGTTGGAACATTTTGAATATGCAAATCTTATATTTTTCCCACACCAAACTTGAGGATACAAAAATAGAAATCAGTTCTACATAGTGAAGATGCAGAGCAGTAAGTCTTGTCTAGAAAAACTTCAGCCTAGTCAAGAACTTGAATCTTAAGGAAGGAGTAAGCATTTTCTAGGTCACAGTAGAGGACAAGGAAGCTCATTCTAGACAGAGTGAAGGATATGTTCAAATACTAGGACTAAGAGAAGAGCATTGTGTGTTTGGAAACCCACAAAGAAGGCACGTATCATCAGAGCATAGGTTGCATATGTGGGTGGACAGGAAGAGAGGCCCAGAAAATGAGGTAGGAAAAGTAGATGTGGTCAGATCACAAAGACTTTACTGTCAGCTAAAAAAATTTAGATGTTAACCCAATAATCTGGGGATGATCACTTAGAAATTTTAACTGGATAACTCCTACATTGAGATCTAGAATATCATACTGGTGGGTATGGTAAAATACTCTAACCAAAAGCAACTTGAGGGGAAAAAGGATTATTTGGCTTACATTTCCAGATCACAATTCATCATTGAGGGAAGTCAAGGTAAGAACTCAAGGCAGAAACCATGGAGGAACTACTTACCGCCTTGCTTACAGGCTCATGCTTAGTTACCTTTCTTATATTATACAACCCAGGACCACCTACCTAGGGATGCTACTGCCCAGAGGCTGGGCCTTCCTACTTGAACAAGTAACCTAGACAATCCCCCAGACAGACCCACAAGCCAGTCTGTTCAAGGAAATTCTCAATTGAGGCTTTCCAGTCAGATGACTGTAGACAGCATCAAGATGGCAATTAAAGCTAACTAGGAGCCTACATGGAGGCACCTGCCTTTAGTCCCAGCCGTGGGGAGGCAGAGGCAGGTGGATCTTTTTGAGATCAAGGCCAGCCTGTTCTACATAAGTTCCAGCTCAGCTGGGGCTGCAGGGAGACCCTATCTCAAACATCAAAAAGCTAAGCTAACTGGGACACAGATAGTGAATTTAGTCAAGAAAATTAGCTTTGTAACTATAATCCTTATTTAAATAATAAAAGAAAAATTTTCACTTTTTTTTCATTCAGTTAACACATCAATATTATGTTGTTATTTTAAGAAGAGTTTACTGTGAGTCGTAAGATACAATGACATTATCATATAACCTAAAAAACTTAAAAGCTAGGAATAAATTGTATATTTATTCACTCCTTAATTTATAAATATTAATGAGTGTCTACTGTGTGCTAGTATGTTAACACTAGGAATTCAGTAGTGAAGAAAACAGACACTGCTGTTGTTTTATGGCATGTAATCTATTTTGCCTCTAGAAATATTTAAGAATATAGTGTCCTAAAGCAAGACCATTTACAAAGTAGAACTTTTTTAGATTAATACTATTTTTGTTTTGTTCCTGGTCTTTTGAGGTAGGGTCTTGTGTATCCCAGGGTGGCCTCAAACACACTGTGTATGGAAGATGACCTTGAACATCTTATCCTCCTGCCTCTACCTACCAAGAGCTGAAATTAAGGTGTGTGTGCCATTGTATCTGGATGGAACCTGGGCTTTTTATGCTAGGCAAGTATTCTACCAATCGAGCCACATCCCCAGCCCTCGGTTGTTATTTTTTTTAATATGTTTAAGTTAAATATTTCTTTTTTGTTGTGTGTATTTCATTTTACTTTAAAGATTAAAAAAATTAGGTTTTCTTTAAAAGAGAGATTTTTCTTTCTCTTGTTTTCCTTTCAGAATGTTCCTGAGAATTTACTTAAAATGGCAGAACGTAATCTCTTGCTTCATTTGAAAAAACTAGAAAAAGAAGGAAAAATATGTAAGTGTATTTCACAATTTTAATTTTTTTACTAGCATTTAAAATACTTTTGCAGATACATGAGTTTCCTTTTAGCTACAACACCACCCATCTGAGTTTTCACATAACTGTCACATTCAGTGGGAAAGATTAAACACTAGGAAGATTAGCAGCATGAGGCCAGTTCATCACAAATTGGAACCAAAAACTCGAAGAGGAATTAGACTCTCTTGTAAGATTCAAGTCCTCACCCACCCTAATGACACCCCAAAGTATGCATTGGGAGGATGGCCTCTCTTCAAGATACCAAGACCAGGGGTTGGAAAGATGGCTCAGTGGTTAAGAGCACTGGCTGCTCTTACAGAGGACCCAGGTTCAATTCCCAGCACCCACTTGGTAACTAACAACCATCTGTAATTACAGTTTCAGGGGATCCAACACCCTCTTCTGACCTCCATGGGTATTGCATGACATGGGTGCATTTATATACATGCAGGCAATACACTCTTACACATAAAATAAATATAATAAATAAAATAGTTTTTAAAAAAGATTCCAAGACCAGGAAGACTAGCATATGGAAGACTTGAAAATAAGCAAATTTTAAGTGGTAGTGAGGTCAGAAATGGTAAAGTAGTAATTGTATAGCTATTGATGGTAAGTTAATTTTCAAATCAGCCAGTGTTACGGAAATTTAGTCCTTAAAAATAAAGTTCTCCAAAGCCTGAATTTGTGTAGAAGCCTTAGCAGTGTTTACATATGCAAAAGAAACTCACTTTATATTCATCAACAAAATTAATTTTAAGAACATGTGCTTTTTCTTCCTATAGAATAGCTTAGAATCCAGTGATGTACTTATCTCTTGGTTTTATTTTCTGGTTTTCTTTCCACAGTTTGCACCAACAATCCTGAAAAGAAATGGAAATGTACACTTTAGTTTCAGATGAATGAAGTTTTCTTTTGCTTTGTTTATACAGGATGGTATGTTTTCTTAATTTTGGATTATTACTGCGAATATAGAATGTAGGACTGTGAAAATAATCCTATACACTAAAATATGTAAATTACATTGTACATGTATAGCACAGGTTATTGATCTATCTTTTACCAAATATTCAGAATCTAGCACTTTGTCCATTTTCTATGAATTAAGTAAAATGGTTACTTTAAGAGTAATAAAATTTGCACAATTCAAACCAGATATTACTCTTAGAGTTTGACTATCTGTTAGCATTTGTCAATAATGTTTGGTCTACCTGCTTCAGCCAACAGCACAGATTTCCACATACTCCTTCATTTTCTTCCACCTTTGTATCTTACACCTACCAGATTTATTGTCTTGTTTCTGTCAATTTTATCTTTTAGGTACTGGGTCATTCTATAGCTCTGTATTCTGTTTATTTTCTTATAATGGTAGCCCACAAATGGTTCATGTAAGTCAATTTTAGCCCATTGAAAAATATAAAATTTATCGACTTGAAATGCTATGTGATGAGTATTTTTTGTAATCCCTTAGTGCAACTAACATATTTTGAAAGTTTTAATGTTAATACAGAAGTAGTCAGTTAATATATGAATAGAATACCAAAAGGTATTTTCTTTTAATTAGAGAATTACAATTAAAAGATAAGCCTTTTATTTATTTATTTTGATTTTTTTAGTTCTTATTCTCGATAATTTCATACATGGGTATTGTCTTTGCTTTATTTCCTTCCCCCCCCAGATCCCCACCAACTCTTCCATGTCCCCACTGTCTCAATTTCTTGTCCTCTTCTTTGATTATTATGTTATATATCCGTACATTTATGTGTGTGTGTATATATATATATATATATATAATGCACTGAGTCCATTTAATAGTGCTTATATGTACCTGTGTTAGGTTTAAGGCTTTCCATTTGGTATTAGATAACCTCTCTAGGAGCTAGTCCCTGAAGAAAATTGATTCTCCCTCAGCATCAATTGGTTACTTGTAGCTCTTCATCTTGAGATGGGACCCCCATGACATCCCCCTTCATTCACCATGACATGTCAACTGGTTTTGTCATTATACAAATCTCATTAGAATACCATACAATGGAGATTCATTGGTACAGCCTCCCCACTAAATTCACAGGTTCACCTAACTAGGCTTAGGTAGAAACGTTTCTTTGACCTGTCATTGGTTTCCTATATGGACTTTCCATGTCTCCTCAGGAAAAGTCATATAAGACATGGTAGTTCACCAATGCTATTTGATCTGTACCAGTGCCAAGCTACAATACTAAAATAAGCTCAGAAATCTAAGAGTTTGTATTCCTTACCCTTCCTTAAAAATAAGATTTCAATTTTTAAAACTTTTCTTTAAAAGCCAGGCATGATGGTATATGCCTTTAATCCAAGCAATCAGGAGGTAGAGGCAGGTGGATCACTGTGAGATCAAGGCCAGCCTAGGATGGTCTACATAGTGAGTTCCAGGCCAGCTGGGGTTATATGGTGAGACCCTGTCTCAGAACAAACAAACAAACAAAACAGACAGAAGACAACAGGGTGTGGTGGTACAGGCCTTTAATCTCAACACGTGGGAGGCAGAGACAAGCAGATCTCTGTGTGATCAAGGCCAGCCTGGTCTTTATAGTGAGTTCCAGACCAGCTGGGGCTACAGAGAAACCCTGTCTCAACAAAACAAAACAGACATGACTTTTAACATCTTCACCTCCTTCTGCCCCTTTTCCCAAAGCCCTAGCATTTTATACCACCCTAATACATTTATTCTTGTTCTATGGACACATATCACGTTGTGGGAATTAACCCAAGGCTGATCTAACCTGTCAAGAAGACTCAAACCATACTCAGGATTTGGAAGAAGTTTATCCTTTATTGTGCATGGGCCCAGCCTGAGCTTCTGCTCCAGGAACTCAGGCCTGGACCAGAAATACATACAGGTTTTTACAGGATTATTCACATCATCCCTTGGCAGTAATTATATTGGTGGATTTGAAACTTCCAGCATAGATGTATATGTGCCCCTTTAACTATTAGAGGAAATTTAAGCAGTCAGTGTTTTTAAAGAAAAGCAGGATATTTCAGGCAAGTGTGGGATTGTGACATTTACCAGTACTCTGCTGATGCCAGTTCAGTCTTAGCTATTTTAACAAATAGGCCACATTGTAGCAGGTGCTTCCTCAAAGACCACTGCAAGAGGCAACATTCTTTCTTTTAATAGTTTATTTATTATTTTTATTTTCTGTGTATGAATTTATTGCCTGCATGTAGGTAGGTGCACCTGTGTTGTGTAATGCCCGTGGAGGTCAGAAGAGAGCATCAGATTCCTCTGGAACTGGAGTTACAGACAGTTGTTAGCCGCCATGTAGGGGCTGGGAATGGAACCCAGGTCCTCTGTAAGAGCTGCCAGTGCTCTAACCAGTGAACCATCTCTCCAGACCCAAGAAGCAACATTCTTTTTTTTCTTTATTTTTTGTGTATGAGTGTATTGCCTGCATATGTGTAAGTGCATCCATGTTGTACAATGCCCACAGAAGTCAGAAGAGAATGTCAGTTCACCTGGAACTGGAGTACAGATAGTTATCAGCTGCCATGTGGACACTAGGATTCGAAGTTGGGTCTTCCGCAAGAGCAGCCAGTGTGCTCTTAACCACTGAGCCATCTCTCCAGCCCAAGAGGCAACATTCTTTAAGGTGCTCACAGATTGTGTTTTTTGTGGTTGTCTGCCTTCTCTTATCTCAGCCTGAGACTGAGCTCAGAGTGGCCTTTATGATTACGTACAAGTAGAAACATTCCAAGTGCTGTTACTTCTACATATATCAACAAGCACACTTAATTATTAGAGTATATAAGGTTCTTGTCAAATATATTTGTTAGCACTTACTCATCCACACAGAACAAAGTTATGCTGAGGTCAGATTTTAATAGTTCCACATTAGGTTAATTTTCCCCCATCATCTCTACACTCAGAAGTGTCCCATGCTACAAAATAACTGTAAACTTAACAATAAAAAGCCAAAAAAATGATCCAATTCACAAATGGAAAAATAACTTAACTGATATTTCTCCAAAGAAGATAGGCAAATGGCCAGTAATTTCATGAAAAGATGTTCAGCATCACTAATCATTAGAAAAATGAAAATCAAAAATTGCAAGATGGTGTTTCCTGTCCATTAGGATAACATTAAAAAAAAGAACAGGTGTTGGTGTGTGGAGAAATTAAAACCTTTATGTATTTCAGATAGGATGGTAAAACTGTGTGCCCTTTGTAGAATGTACCTGCTTAAAATCAATTAAACATAGAAATTACAATATGATCAAGCAATTCCATTTCTGAATATGCACTCCAAAAGTTCACACATCTGTATGTCTGTGTTTCAGACTTATTCACAGTTGCCAAAAGGCAGAAGCAGTGCTATGCCCATTGAAGAATGAGTGAATAAACAAAATTAAAAATAAAAATTTTTAAAAACTAAAATGATATACTTACCACAGTATTATTCCACCTTAAAAACAAAGGAAGTTGTGACATGCTGCATCATGCATGAACTCCAAAGACATTATTACACTAAGTGAAATAAGCCAGTCACCTAGAGACAGAAAGTAGAATGGTGAATGGGGTGACTGGAAGGCAGAGGGAGGGAGAGTTGATCAATGAGAGCTGTGTAGCAACTTCCTCCAAGATAAGACATTGCATCCAGGAGGGAAGATCCTTAAGATGCAGGATGTTTTAAAGGGAGGTAAAGCATCCCATCCTGCAGGGAAGCTTCTTGAAGCTCAGGAATTTAAATACCTTCAGGAAGTCCCTGAAACTGACAGATTCACTAGGCCCCTCCCCTCCCAAGCATCTATAAGCCCTAAGGACTGCTGAGAACTGCTCCATACCAGCTCAGCTGCATAGAGGAAGTGCTGGCCAGCTGAGCTACCTGAAAAAGACCTTCAGCCTGTCAAAATACCTATAGGTTGTACAGGGCACTCCAGGTTTCCTGCTTTCAGCAGCTGCATGTCACCCATGCTAGGGCGGGCTTTTGGTGATGCAGCTGTCTTTGATTCAGTTCTGTTCCTGTAAGTATCCACTCACCCATACTCCTATAAGTAACCCTAATAAATTCAGTGGCTTACTATTTTGAACTTAGTGGTATCTTTACTTTGGTGCATTGTTGGTTCCCTGTCTGGGGTGAGTAGACATTTGCTCATACCTCTCCAGGAACAGTGTCACACAACAGTTAGTATGAAGTTTTAGTAAGGGCAAATGGGTAAAGTTCTGGAGATAGATGATAGTATTGATCACAGAACAATGTAATGTATTTAATGCCACTAAGTGGTACCCTTATAATGCTTTAAGTAATCAGTAATAACTCTAAGTATCTCTCCTAATACCATCACCAAAAAATAAAAACTGTGGACACATACTAATGCAATTTAGATAAGAAATTTAATTTTACTAGTATGTGAATAAGTTTACCTTTTAGATTACTTCTCCCCTATTCTTTCCCAGATAGTTGAAAGAAACCACCATTCAGTTGGTCCAATCAGAAAGGGGGAGGGCAAAAAAAAAAAAAAAAAGAAGTCACTCTGTTTGCCTCCTTCCCTCATCTCTTATCCAAATCCTCACTTGCCTATTCTACCTCCAGAGTCCATCAACATTACTCCATCAATGCTTCTTCGTCCTGGCCACCATCCTTTTGTCCTGAACTAGTGCAATGCCTTTTAACTCATATGAGGCTCTATACTTCTGTTCTTGGAGGAGGTCGGGGAACTGAGATAAAAAGGAGCATTCTGAGCTGTGCATGGTAACACATTATTTTAATCCCAGCCTTCAGGAGACAGAGGCATGTGGATCTCCTGAGTTTGAGGCCAGCCTAGCCTATATAGCCAGGTCAGCCTGTCTCAGAAAGGAAGAAAAAAGAAATGGCATTCTGAGCTGAGGAAACCTCATTTTAAAATCCATGGAATTGTTTTGTTATAGTGCCATGGCACACATCAAATATTGCACATTGCAGTTAGAGCTTTTCAAAGAAAGGTAATGATGGTGAGGTACTAAATCTATTAGTCTTTGAAACAGCCTAGCAACAGAGTTATAACAAAAGCACTGACATACATTAAATGCTTTGTGCTGGGTACTAAAGTCACAAAGGTGAATAAAACAGCATCTGTACTCTCAAAGTAAGCCCATGTCTAGTTGTAAAGACACACAATGTGCAGTACCATTATGTTTGTTTGGAGTAGAGGAAGATATCTGACCTTGTTGGTTATAGAAGGCTGCAAGTGGAAGCCAGAGCTCAGTCTATAAAAAGTAAGTGGTAGCCAGATGAAATTGGGGCATTTGTTTAGATGAGGAAAATTGTTCTAGTTGGAGTAAATTGTGCCTGCACATAAACACATGGAAAATTGCATCTTGTAGTTGAAGAACTGATTTATATAACTAGAATATAAAGTATTTGTGATTTAGGTCACAGGACTAGTAAGAATCTCATGAGAGTATTGAAATCACACAGGAACCAGTGTACTAAAACCAGAGTTAGTGGCGCATAGCTGCAATCCAGGCTTGGGAGTGTGAAACTGGGGAATTTTGAATTTTAGGCCATTCTGGACCACACAGTGAATTCCTAGGCTCAAAAATATACAAACACAGCCGGGCATGATGGTGCACGCCTTTAATCCCAGCACTCAGGAGGCAGAAGCAGGTGGATCCTGTGAGTCCAAAGCCAGCCTGGTCTCCATAGAAAATCCAGGCCAGCTGCAGCTACAGGGAGACCCTGTCTAAAAGACAAAAAAAAAATTGGGGGTATTGAAATGGGTGGGTTGTACAAGCAAACTTGGGGATAAAGGGAAGGAGAGAGAGGTGGGACCAAAGGAACTGGTATTGTCAAGGAGGAAATGAGGAAAATTGTCACATTCCTAGATTAATGTAACTTCTTACTATATGCAAAATATGGATCCTTTTGTTTACAGACAAATATCATAGTCACCACTCATCAAAGTAACTTCTTTTGCAGCAGAGACTATTACCATGTAGCACAACTGATCACACACAGACATTGTTTATGAAGTGCTTAGGCATACATAACACATCTACAATGCAACTTCTACACCTAAGGCTTGCAGAACATAGAACAGGGATAAAGAGATGACTAATGAATCACTCAACTCTCATTAATGATATTCTCTCTTGCAACAGAGTGCCAGGAACCCAAAAGGTCACAAATGGCCAAAGTATAGAGATTAAGAGTATGCAGACTATT
>NW_008351958.1:1039479-1039722 GCF_000622305.1 Nannospalax galili | reverse complement strand
CTCTTCAGTTCTTCCCACACTGTTGATGTTTTCAGGCATCAAGCTCAAACTCTCTCTCTCTCTCTCTCTCTCTCTCTCTCTCTCTCTCTCTCTTTCAGATGAATACATGTACACACCCAAAAAAGAAGAAATAGTACCTATACACCTGTTATATATTGAAAAATGGGAATCTGGTAGGAAGGAGGGAGCCTAAGAAAGCTGTAGGTTTCTGGCTTGACCCTGGGTAAATGTTGATAACCAGTA
>NW_008351958.1:1037699-1039336 GCF_000622305.1 Nannospalax galili | reverse complement strand
ATATATACACACACACACACACACACACACACACACACACAAGCCTTTGGTAGTGTATGCCTTTAATCACAGAACTCTGGAGGCAGAGACAGGCCAGCCTTGTCTACAAAATGGATTTCAGGCAGCTGGAACTACAGGGAGACCCTGTCCCAAATAAATATATACATATATTTTATAGGAATCATCCTGCTATGCTTTGCACCGTGGAAGCCAGGAATCCTTGTCTGTAGGAAATACATCCAAACACCTGCAGTGGATGCCTGATGTCACAGATACTATTGGATATTATCTATACTATGTTTCATTCATAGATAGATGATAGATGATGGACTGTAGATAGATGATAGATAGATAGATAGATAGATAGATAGATAGATAGATAGATAGATAGATAGATGATAGATAGACTTAAAGTTTGATTTGTAAATGAGACATGCCAAGAGATTATGCACAGTGAGAGATGAACAGCAATGACTAGTAATACAGTAGAATTATACTGTGTAGTGTAATAAAGATAAAAGCTCTCTCCCCCCTCTTTCCCCTCCCTCAAAGTATCTTATGTGTTTTCACCTTCTCACTTAAAGAAAGCACTTTACAGCTTCTCTTTGGCATGTTTGAGTTGCCAGCATCATTACTCTTGGATTTTGCAAACAAGAGTAAGTAAAATAAAGGTTACCTGAACACAAGCTCTGTGATACTCAGTCTGGCAACCCAGAGGGCTACTCAGTGACTCACAGTCACGAAGCATATACTGATTGCATGGATAAACTGGAGGAAGGGATGATTCACATCCTGAGTCGCTCAGAACAGGACACTATGGACTTACTCATAAGCCTCATTACTCAGAATACTGTGTAGGTCAAGTTCCAGGTCTAGCATGATTAGTGTTATTATCTAGTAGTATTTTATCTCAGTTGCAAGAGTTTGTCTTCTGCCAGTATACTGATTTTATTCATTTCTAGTACTCTTGTGAATTACTTTATCCTCCATTCATCATATACTCGTGTCTTCTGCGTACTCATTTTCTGTTCACTCAAGACTTCCTACAATCTCCTTTCCAGCACCTCTGCTTTCGCTCCATTATATCTTCAGCTTCTGTTTCCAGCTGATTAGCTCTTTGTGTCTCATACAGAACACCTAGAAGAAAACCTAATTGGCATAATTACTCTTTGAGGTTTTTGCTGTATTCTGTTATATGTTATTGACCAGCCTTTGTGATAACTGTTTGTACCAATCATCTGGGCCCAGAAGTCTTATAAACATAGGTAATGGGCAGGGTAAGGATTTGAAATTTGATTTTTCAATACAATATGGGATGGGAAAAAAAAAGCAGATTCCAAGGGTCATAGAATTGAGGGTGGAAATATGAGAGATCTTTAAGAGGAAGAATATCACCTAGAGGGGTTGAGGATATGGCAAAGCATGAGAACCTGAGTTTGGATCCCTGGTACCCACATAAAAAGCTGGGCATGCTGTGTTGCACCCATAATGCCAGATTGCCTAGCCATTCTAGCAGTAAGTGAGCTCCCCGTTCAGTAAGAGACTCTGTATCAAAAATAAGATGGAGAAGAGACTGAGGAAGACGCCCAGTGTCAACCCCTGGCCTCCACAAGCACATTTCTCTCTCTCTCTCTCTC
>NW_008351958.1:1035319-1037538 GCF_000622305.1 Nannospalax galili | reverse complement strand
CCAGCCGCATACATGATCAGCACTTAGAATACTGTGTTACTGTTTAAGAAGTGTCTACTTCCTGAGGTCTCAGAATGTGAAGATTTATGTGTTGTTTGTTTCTTGTACTTTGGGATGATAAGGTTTGGCAGGATTACAAGACAGATTTCAAATACCAAAGGCATCACACTGAAAAACAGGTGGGCCAAAGGTGTTTTGTTTGTGTGTTTACATACCAGACATGTGGCAC
Source organism: Nannospalax galili (assembly GCF_000622305.1). Taxonomy (NCBI): domain Eukaryota; kingdom Metazoa; phylum Chordata; class Mammalia; order Rodentia; family Spalacidae; genus Nannospalax; species Nannospalax galili. Next base: position 1,037,309 of record NW_008351958.1, on the reverse strand, counting down.
ACACTGAGGGTTGGTACTAAGCTCCCTCAACTCTGTTTGGGTTTTGTGTTGAGACATGGTTTAGGAAGCCCAGGTACACAAAATACATGTCTGTCACTCTATTCTGTAACTAAAGCAGTGGGGTTGGAAAACAGTGCATTGTAAGAAATAAAATAATTACAGTCTTGGTTAAATGAGACTCTGTGTGGTACCATCCCTGCCATCCACGTTTAAAGATGATGTGTCTTACAGGCAGTTAAAATTTTGCTGTTAAATCTATTCTTTTTTGTTTGTTTGTTTCATTACAGCTTTAACATATTCAGTAACACACTCCAGATCAAGGATACATCTCTTTCAAAGGTGGCTGTAAATTTTTAGGCTCACAGTTGAATTAATACAGTCATACAATATTGAACTCAGTATAAATTGAATGAGTTCTTGCCCTTTAAAGATCTCCATTTCCCTTTTAAGATATGCTGTTTCCTACATTTTTAATGCTACTAACACGTTTGCACATGTGTCTTTAATCTCTATATATCTGATTATTACTAGTCACAGTTGGTTACACTCATATCCTTAGTGCCTGAGTATGGATATAAAGTCATCAGGTAGATTTCACTGGTAATGTTTATCACCTTACATATCTATTCTTTATACCTTTTTATTTGTATTTCATCTTTTCTTTGCCTATACACCTAAACTGTAATATCTTCAAATACAGAAATTGTATAGTTCTATATATTTCCATGGTTCTAAGTTAGTATAGGTCCTAACTTAGCCATGTGTTTGATATCTTCATTACTAGCATTCTTTAATTAAAATGCCAGATACATCAGATTTCTATGTGTGACATATATATACATATATATATACATATATATATGATACATGTAATGACACAAAAAGAGTGTGGAAGGGATGAAAGGTGATTTATTTATACTATAGATATGAGTTTGAAGTACCAAGAATCACCCAGAGTGCATTTAGATACATGGAAGTAGAGCTAAATATATCTATTTTGTTGCAGGCGACAGAAATTTCTTTTTAAATAGCCTAGGCAAAGGGGGAGTTTTGTTGGTACATGTTCTGGTTTGTCTACTGCTGTGATAAAATAGTGATGGAAAACAACTTGGGAAGGAAAGGGTTTATTGCATCTTACACCTCCAAGTGACAGTCCATCTTTGAGGGAAGTCAGGCAGGAACCTGGAGACAGGAACTGAAGCATGGACCATGAAGGAGTGCTACTTGACCAGTGCTCAGCCTGCTTCTTTTATACAACCCTGGACTGTTACTGTCCTCCCCCAGAGCCAGCTGGAGGGGGACACAGGGTCCTTGCCGATATGGGGGTGAAAGGCGCGGAGTCATGACACAGACACCGGGAGTCAGGTAAAAGCAAGCAGAGGGCGAGCTGTTGCAGACTCATTTATTCTGGGAAGTGTTTGGGGTTATAAGAGGTTGCCTAGCCAATCATGGTTTCCCACGCCGTCCTACCACATCCAATGGCAGTCTGTCTCTGGGCAGATCATCTCTCAACAGATTGTCATTGCCATGCCCGACTGCTCTGGATCATCACGTATGCGGAAGCCCTTTCCCCATTCCTTATGGCAGGCGGCCTGAGCTGGGCCCGGTTTTTTGTTATGCCATGCACTGGACTACCTGCCCAGGGGTGACACCACCTACAGGGTACTGGGCCCTCCCACATCACCCAGCAATCAAGAAAATGCCTCACTGGGACTGAAGAGATGGCTCAGTGGTTCAGAGCAGTGACTGCTCTTGCAGAGGACCTAGGTTCAATTTCCAGCGCCCACATGGTGGCTAACAACCATCCATAACTCCAGTTCCAGAGGATCTGATGTACTCTTCTGGCCTCTGGGGCATTGCATGCACATGGTGTACTTACAAACATGCATGCAAAACATTCATGTACATAAAATAAAAATAATTAAATAAAAATTTAAAAGGTATATGCATTAACAAGTGTGAACACTTTAAATTAGAAAAGTTGAGCATA
>NW_008351958.1:1011087-1034853 GCF_000622305.1 Nannospalax galili | reverse complement strand
TGCCTCAAGCCAGGCCTACGTGCAGCATCTCCCAGTGCTCAGCAGCGGGGCCCTGGGTTGGAGACCAGGCTTTGCCCCTCCGGATGAGCCTCCCCGTTAAGTGATGACTTAACCTTTGCTTTAAAAAAGAAAAAAATTGGGGTTTAGGGATTTAGCTTAGTGGTAGAGTGCTTGCCTAGCAAGTGCAAGGCCCTGGGTTCTGTCCTTGGCTCCAGAAAAGAAAGAAAAATCTCCCTTTAGTCCCAGATGGCCTGGAACCGACCTTCCTGAGTACTGAGGTAGTGAGTAGTGCTGGTGCGCTTTTGTTTTGGGTTGTTTTGTTTTGTTTTTGGTCTTTTTGACACAGGATCTTTCTGTAGCCCCAGCTGGCCTGGAACTCACTATGTAGACCAGGCTGGCCTTGAACTCACAGAGATCCACCTGCCTCTGCCTCCTGAGTGCTGGGATTAAAGGCATGCGCCACCACGCCCAGCTGATTTTGAGATTTTTAAAAATTATTTGGGAGCATTTTTAACTCTGTCACTTTAAGAAAAAGTCTGTGAAGTAACTAACAGGAGACAACCAAAATTTTAAAGGAAATAAGAAAAGATTGAAGGAGAAAGGTTCTTAATTCTGTCAACACTATACACCAATGACCCCTCCCTTTCATGTCTGTGTGCTTATCAGAGCAACAGGTTAGATCGAAACTTGCTACCAACTTCTAGACAATGTTGAGATGGGAATATTTTCATTGCTGTCAATCTTTTCTATCCTACTCTGGTTTTGAAAGTATTTGGAATGTTTTGTTTTTGTAGTGGGGAAAAGGCTCAGTATTTGAAATAATATGAGACTCAGTTCTATCCACAAAAGTAAACAAATCTGGAATTAAAGCAAGGAGATAGGTAAGGGGTATGTATATAAGTGAAATTAATTCTTTTTGTTGTTTTGTTTTGGGGACAGGGTCTCATGTAACCTAGGCTAGCCTGGAACTCCCTATGTAGCTAAGGATGACACTAAACTTTTGATCCTCTCATCTTTACCTCCTAAGTGCTGGGATTACAGGTTTGTGTCTCCATGCTGGTTTTATAAAGTGCTGGGGATAGCAGGGCCTCATGCATGCATTACTTATATATGCATAAAATATCTTTGGGAAAACACCAAAAATATCAAGAAATCAATAGCATTGGTTTGCATCCCAGGAGAATTTGTCGATGGCAAAAAGACAAGATAGTACTGGGAACTTTACAATATACACTATTTTAACTTTTGAATTTTAATTGTTTTATGTCTTTTCAATTCAAAATATAATAGAACATTTTAATCAAAATAAAAGGCCCAACCAGAGCTTGTAACTAATTCTTATAATCCCAGTACTTCAAGAGTTGACGAAGGAGGAGCACAAGTCAGGCCAGCATGGGCTACATAGAATTTGTGTAACTAAACAGACTGACCCAAGCCAGCTCCATGGAATCTAATGAGGAAACCCAGATCCCAGAACAGTGAGGAAGTACAGAGCTAGTAGGAAAATGGAACGCTGAGCTGCTACCCCAGGCTACTGAGGAAGGAGCTCATGAAAGAAGTCTGGATCAGACACAGATTAGAAAGTCTACCCTAAGGATGCAGTTAAAGCAATGGGTAAGTGTGTAGAGATAACCTTGGCATGGATATACAGAAAAAGTAGACAGTGAAGATTTATGAAGACTGATAGACAAGCAATCGTCAGGGCAGTGGTGCTATCACAGTGGAGGTTCCAGATGTCCCAGGAAGAAGACGGGCATAGTAAGCATTTGTCTTTGGAAATTTTAATTCTTTTTACTGCTTATATGAGATAGCCACATTTATCATTACTCCTTTCTAAGATCCATTTTTTAATTTTTAAAATTTATTTTTATTTTTGTTTTATGTATACGAATGCTTTACCTACATGTATGTGCACCCATGTTGTGCAATGACCGTAGAGGCCAGAAGAAGTCATTGGATCCGCTTGGAACTGGAGCTACAGACAGTTGTCAGCTGCCATGGGCATGCTGGGAACTGAACCCAGGTCCCTTGCAAGATCATCCAGTACTCTTAACCACTGAGCCATCTCTCCAGTCCCTAAGATTCATTTTTTAAAAAGCAAGTAGGGCTGTGGCCATAGCTCAGTGGCAGAATGCTTCATTAGCGTGCCTGAGACTCTGGGTTCAATATCCAACACTACAGAAAAATGGCAAGTATATAGTAAAACATTAACAAAAGTTATAATGCTATGTGTTAGTCATCTTTCTATCACTGTAACAAATACCTAAGATAAATCAACTTGGAGAAGAAAGGTTTATTTTGTTCGGTTTTAGAGTTTTCAGTCCATGGTGACTTGGCTCTGTTGCTTTGGGGGCTGTGGCTAGGCAGTGCATCATGGTAGGGACACATGACAGAGGACTCTGCTTACCTAAATGGCAGCTGGGAGACAGAGAGGAGGGAATTTAGTCCCATTATTACCTCTAAGGGCGTGTACCCACTGAAATAACTTCTTCCCATGCAGCTCCACTTCCTTAATAGCACCACACACTGGAGACCAGGATTTTAATACATGAGCCTTTTGGGACTATTTCAGATACAAACTCGATTAACTTGTGAAGACAGTGTAAGAGAAGATTATATAGAGATTTTAATCAAATTTTGAAAAACAGGAAATGGAAGTACCAAGACTAAACATTCTTGCACCCTGCCAAAACCCTAAGATCAGGACTTGGAGGTACATGGCACTGCAGAAGGTTCTGCTCTGTAGGATTGTTGGAAGCCTAAATGTGCAATATACCCCAGCATCACCTTCCCACTGCTGCACGGCTGGACAAATGCCATCTTTAACCAGCCCTAAGAAAAGGCTGAAGTTTATTCTTAAAGATGAAAGACAGTGGGAAAATATGTGAAAGAAAAGTAAACCTCCAGTCATCTTTCCTTATCCATCTCAAGAACAGTGACTTCCGTGGTTGAAGAGATGCTCAGCAGTTAAGAGCACTGGCTGCTCTTGCAGAGGACCCAGATTCCATTCCCAACACCCACATGACAGCTAACAACCATCCTTAACTCCAGTTCCAGGGAATCTGATGCCCTCTTCCAACTTCCACAGGCATTGCATGACACAGATACACTTACATACATGCAGGTAATATATTCATACACATAAAATTAATAAATAAAATATTGTGTTTTAAATTTTTAAGCCAGGTGTGGTGGCACAAGCCTTTAATCCCAGCACTTGGGAGGTAGAGGCAGGTAGATAGATCTCTGTGAGTTCAAGGCCAGCCTTGTCTACATAGTGAGTTCCAGGCCAGCTGGGGCTACAGGGGGACCCTGTCTCAAAAAAGTCTAACATTGGCAAATAAAGAAATAAAAGTGTAGGTATTTCATTGATTAATACCAGAAAAAAAAATCTAGAAAGAATTTGAAGTAGTTACCTTTGGAAAATGGGGCAAAGAAGAAGAGAATGAGGAAACGTCTTCCTGTTTGTACTGCTTGCCCTTTAGATGAGGTACATTCATCAGTTTGATATAAATTTAAGCTTCCAATGCTAAACTATATTCAATGGGTGGCAGCCAACTCTTTAGTCCAATGGAGCAAATATTTATCCAAATTTTTCACTTGCAAAAATTATCAGGTATTGGAAACAATGGAAGTTATGTGCTTTTTTACCCAGGTCTCAATAAAAGAATATTTAAGTTCATATTCTTCATGGATGCTATTCCCAAATGCAAAGTTTTCCCTCAGAAGAAATCCTGTACCTAGACTGAAGAGCCTGTGTAATTAAGGTGAACTGGCTTCAATGACCTTAAAGTGCCGTCTGAAAACCTCGGGAAGAAAACTGGATCCAGTGTTCACCGACTCGAGCCCAGGGCTATGTATAGCTCTATGGTAAATCCCACCTTTGTGTTATAATGTAGTGAAGTTTCCAAGTTCTATAATATCTCTCTTGAGAGCGCTCTCTTAAGAGCTTCATTGAATTTAGGATTCAGTAACCAGTGTAAGGAGAAAAGGATTCTGCTTCTGCGTCTTCAGCAAACACTACGTTTTATCTGTGGCTTTTAAGACTACCCACTACAGTATCTGCAGTGGCTCTAACATTTATATGGCAAAATCCCTTGATTATATTTCTTAGTATTTTAAAGAAGTTTAGGAAGGCTAATGATCAAAAAGAAAAAAAAACATTCCTCTAGAAAAACACCTTTTTGCGTTATGTATTTGAAAATGAAGACCAATCTGGGGAAACGTTAAAAATCAGATGTTTATTATAAAGAGAAAAGGTTTGTTTCAGCTCACAGTTTTATAGTTCCAAACCACATTCAGTTGGCCTGGTTGCTTTGGAGCCTGCAGCAAGGCAGCTCATCCCAGCAGAGAACATGTGGCAGGACAACACCGCTGACCTCATGATCTGGAGCAAAAGAGAAAAAGGAGGATGGCGATCTCACAGCCTCTTTTAGGGCCTGCCCCAGTAACTTAAAAACCTCTCCCTGGGCCCCATGTCACTGCCCAGCATCACCAAGCTAGAAAAAAAACTTTCCACATGGGCATAGGCAGGAAACTGTAGATCCAAATCATTCCTAGTCAACTCTCTTTTCCTGTATGTTTCCACTGTGATTCTGAAAGGCTTTAAAGCTATGTGTGATGTACTCCACTCAGCAGGTGAAGGCAGAAGAATCAGGAGTTCAAGGACACCCTTAACCACATCATGAGTTTGAACACAACCTGACTTATATGATATCCTGTCTTAAAAAAAAAAAAAAAAAAAAAAAAACTGGGGGACTGGAGAGATGGCTTAACTTAGCAGCTAAGAGCACTGACTGCTCTTGCACAGGACCCGGGTTTGATTCCCAGCACACACATGGCAGATAAAAAATGTAACTCCATTTCCAGGGGAATCTCACACCTTCTTCTGATCCCTGCAGGCACTGCACAACACAGGTACACTTACACATAAGCAGGCAATACACTCATAAAAATAATAAATAAAATATTTTATACCTTTAATCCCAGCACTTGGGAGGCAGAGGCAGGCAGATCTCTGTGAGTTCAAGGCCATCTGGGGCTACAGGGGGACCCTATCTCAAAAAGTCCAAAATACAAACAAACAAACCACTAAATAAAAGGATTTAATTGAGTGTCAATTTCCCCCTTTTAGAGTGAAACTAACATCTACTCTAGTGGCATGTGGAACAACTTACATATTTAATATTACCCCAAGAGTTAAGGAAAGTTTTCACTTGAAAAAAATTCTATAGTTTTATTCTACAGAAATCTTCCCATGCAGAAAGGAAGTACTTTGTGCAATGAATTCCCATTTCTTCCCTGGTTTAGTTTTCTAAATGGTGGAAATGTCTATTCCAAATAGTTATCTCAAGATTTGACACCTTACCTGAAATGCTGTGGCATATCATTAATCACACATCTTTTCACCATGATATAAACATGCTCCTGAACCACTTTTATCACTGTGAACAGGTGTATAAAAATGGAGATTTCCAGAGCCCATACAGATGTCTGAAGAAGACAGAGAACATAATATAATTGTGTATGTGGTGTGTGTCAGGGTGTTTGTGTTTTGTGTATACATGTGTGAAGTTTGTGGGTGTGGTGTGTGTATGTGTGTATGTGGCAGGGTGTTATATATGTGTGATGTTTGTGGGTGCTGTGTGTGTGTGTTTTGTGTATACATGTGTGATGTTTATGGGTGGCGTGTGTGTGTGTAGCAGGGTGTTTGTGTGTTTTGTGTACACGTGTGATGTTTGTGGGTGGTGTGTGTGTGTGTGTGTGTGTGTGGCAGGGTGTGTGTTTTGTGTACATGTGATGTTTGTGGGTGATGTGTGTGTGTGTGTGTGTGTGTGTGTGTGTGTGTGTGTGGAGGCTAAAGGAAGGTGAATGTCCTGCTCTGTCACTCTCCATCTTATCCTTTCATATCGGGTCTCACTGAACCTGGAGCTGAGCTGATGGCCAACAAGCTCCAGTGATCGTCCTGCCTCTGCCCACCACAGTGCTAGGGTTACAGGGGACCGTAGCCATGCCAGGCTTTTTATGAGGGTTTCTAGGCTCTGTAGTCAGGTCCTCGTGCTTACACAGCAAACACTCTTACCACTGTGCCAACTCTCCAGAAATATATTTTTTGTCAATTGACATCTGATTGGTTCTTCATATACATAGAGTTATAATTTATTATTAAAAGAGTACTGAGATACAGACATAAAATCTAACTGGTTTTTGTTCATTTGTTTGTCAACACAATTGGGGACATACAGTGTCAGAGGCCTTTATATTAGTGTTGAGGGAGCAAAATCTTTTGAATTTCAAAACTAAGAAGTTTTTTTCTCCCTTGAACTGATAAGTCTCCTTTATTAGGCTAGTGCTTGTCAAATAGACTTCTTAAAATACTCAGTTTCTCAACAGCAAGTCCATTCCTTAGAATCTCCAGGTGAGGGGAGGTTCCATGTAATACGGATAGCATCCTGTTTGAGAAACTGTGGGAAAACACCTAGTTAATTCACCCTATTTACTTTTTGCCTTGACTTTCTAAAACCTAATTTTACAACATCTTATTTCTTTGAATTAATGCTTTAATATAATTATTTCATCAGTTTATTACTTGGCTCACTTAAAATGTTTAATTAATTTCAGCTTCGGAAAAAATAACTTGTAATAACACTGTCCTTTAGACCAAAATATTACTTGCAATAGCATTTGAGCCTAAAATAAATCAGTTGCTGGGATTCTAGAATGCAAGCATATTATTGGCTTTAAAACAGTTCATAATCCAGACCTACGGAGATTGTGTAGTTAACTACTGTTTGAAAATAACTCTAAAAATAATTTGTATTTAAAATGTCCTACAAGAAGCAGGCATGGTGGTGCATGCCTTTAATCTCGCATTCAAGAGGTGGGGAGCTCTGTGACATTGAGGCCAGCCTGGTCTACATAGCAAGTTTCAGGCCCGCTGGGATTACAGGGAGACCCTGTCTCAAAGAAAAAAATAAAAAAGTCATATAGATACTTAAGGCTCCCGATCTTCCTTCAGCCTCTTTGATACAGATGCACCCAAGACTAACTGTTCTTTTGTTCACTACTTTAAAGTTCATTCAGTTTTAATGTGCTGACCACTACTGCCATGCTGACCAAGTTCCACATGTGTGCTTGAACTACCACCATTCACCAAATCCACAAGCCTAAATCTTGTGCTAACAAAAGAGGCCCTTCATTTGGCTGTTTCTCACAATCAAACATCAATGTTAAGAGACTCAGTGTCTAAAACAGAACTTTTTTACTTGTTTCACCATGCCATATTCCTGAGTGCATGCCTTTTTCAATTCATCAATTGGGTAAATGGTACTGCGATTCTCCTACAGCCCAGGCTGAGTTGGTCCTTGAGCACTCCTGTGTGTTGTAATCCACTCCACTTAGCTGGGCAATAGTCATGCTATGATTTGAGTGTATAGATAGAAGGAAGTTTCTGGGTCCAACAAAATGCTGATGGGTGTGAGTGATGCTCAGAGAAGTGATAAATTGTCTAAGAAATGAAAATTTCTTGCTTCACAGTGGCAAAATCTATGATTTGTCTTAAGATATAGGGTTTATTCTTGCTGTGGTTTAGATATGATTTGACTGTCTCCAAAATATTCATGGATTGAAATTTAATGCCCATGGCGAGATATTAAGAGTGTGGAAAGTGGGCTGGAGAGATGGTTTGGTGGTTAAGAGTGCTCAGTAGCCTGCGAGGAAGTATTTCTCCTTTAGTTTACTCCCTTGTGCTATAAGTTTGGCCTTGGAGCACATGGCTGATGTGAACAAGGAAAGAGCTCCAAGAATCCTTGGCCATAATCCCAAGACCTTGGTTCTACTAGGCACTGAGCCATATTCCCTTTTTTTTTTTTTTTTTTTTTGATGATTGTAAGATATCTGCTTAATTCCACCACTCATAAATTCCATGAGGCATAATTCCTTCCAATTTTAGAGGGAATTTAAGAAAGCATTTTGTACAGAATGATGTACTTCATGGTTAGCTCTGGTGAAAGTGACCTACAGGGTCGCCTTCCTGGCAGAAGTAAGTGCTTACTTACCCTATACAGAATTCCCAGACGGTGCTGCTTTCTCCAGCATGGGCCACCTTCCCAGGAAGCAATTGCCTAGCACCATTTCCCGTCTGTTCCTGAGAACTAGGGCTTAAAATCAAAACAAATCAAACTAAGACCTTTCTTCTCTCTTACGGACCCTCCCTGCTGCACACCTAGTCTCCCTTGGCCATTTCCCTCATATTAGGTTGTTTCATTCATTCCTTTGCTTATGCATGTTTGTGTTACTTTGCATCAGATTTTTCTCCCCTGATCCAACCACTTCTCACTGTCCTTTTACCTCTAGAACCTTTCAGCATATTCTCCCAGACATCTTATGATAATACACCCACCTTATCCACAGGGCAAAGTATGTGACCAAGATGGACCACAATAGCTAGCACAGTATTCTCCTATTTCAGATGAGATTGGGTGCATTCAGGGGACCTCATAGAAAGGCAAAAACTAGCTGAGTGTGAACGTTCATCAGTCTCTACCTCCTGACCATAGTACAACATGACTAGATCCCTCAAGCTCCCACTGCCAGAACTACCCACCATATTGAGCTATACCCTCAAACTGTGAACTAAAATAAACCCTTTCTCCCTTGAGTTGTTTTTTGTTTTGTTTTGTTTTCAGGGTATTTTATCACAACAACAGAAAAAGTAACAGACACGCCCCCATATTCTCAATAGTTCCAATCCAAAGTCTCTGAGACATAAGGCAAATTCTTAGCTGTGAGTCCCTATAAAATTCAAAATAGCAAGTTAGAGTCTTCCAACATAAAATGGGCACAGCATAAACATTTTCATCCAAAAGAGAAGAATGGGATATAGAAAGGAGGGCTAGGGCCAAGCAAAATGAAACCCAGTAGGGCAAGCATTACATCCTATGCTTCCAAGTTGAGCATCAGGGCATGTGTTAGCATGGTCAAGTTCCAAATGCTTGGGCTGCCCCTATTGTCTTGCTCATTGTAGGCCACATGGCTACTCCCTGGGCTGGCCCTGCTCACTCCCTGTGGCTTTCCTCAGCAGATACTACTACTCCTGGCCTCTGTTACTTCATGTAGTCTCCATTTCAGTTTCTGCTTCATTTCCATGGCTTTGCATATCCCCCTTTCCAAGCTACCTTCAGGATTCCCAGCCTTGCTGTGCATTGTCTGAGCTCCCAGGCCTGCCTGTCAGGAAGCTTCCATAACTGTAAATCTGCATATCTCCAAAGCCAACACTACATGGACACCACCAGCTTAAGCAGTAGCCAGGCCCACATGGATCACTGCTGCAGCTGCCTCTGGATGCCTGAGCACCCCCAGGAAACACTTCTCTAGGCAGCCCTACACCAAAAGGTCACAACAGAGCTCTCTCTCTTAAGGCAAAGACTTTCAAGTGCACTTACACTCCGTTTTGCTTTTTTGTTGTTGTGATAAAATACCATGACAGAGACAGTTCCAAAGTGTTAAGAGTCTATCACGGTGAGGATGGCCGAGGACGGCATGGCAGGCATTTTAGCAGTGAGCATGGCAGCAGGATCAGAAAGCTAAAAGCTCACATCTTTAACTACAGACATCAAGAAAAGAGGGCAAACTAGAAGTGAGGCAAGGCTATGAACACTCAAAGCCAGCCCCCCAGAGGCTTGCTTCCTCCACCAAGGTAGCACCTCCTAAAGATTCCATGACCTTCCCTACACAACACCATCTGACCAAGTGTTCAGATACATGAACCAGTGAGGGACACTTCTTCAAACCACTGCACATCCTGATCTTATAATGGGTGGGGTCTTGATTCCTGAGATGCCCACAAGGCTCCTTTCCTACTGTGTTTCAAGACACTATCTTCTTTTTAATTTCCCTAATCATTTCAACCACACATTTCTTAGCCCCAACTTTAAACCTGCTCCTTTTCTAACCAAACTACTAGTTTTAGAAAATTTGCTGTGCTGCTTTTTGGTCACAGTTTTCACGGTAAATCTAGCTAAAAACAACTAGTCATGCCCATCCTTCTGTCTGAGTGCTATGAGCCTTCAAATTTCCTCAGATTAGTTAGTTCATCACTTTTGAACTCAGCCTCACACAGTCTCTGAACATGGACAAAATGTAGACAAATTCTTGCCAGAATGCCACCTGAATGCAAGTCCAGTTCCCAATAGAGCTATAATTCTCATTTGAAACCTCATGATTACAGTATTACCTGTCTTCTGAGCTCACACTAGAATTATGCACTAACCTCTGCTTACAGTATTTTTTTTCCTTTTAGGTTTTTCTAGCCAGTTTCTCCATACTTTTCTAAATTGCTTCCACAAACCAGTTCCAAAGGCTTCTGAACCACATAGTACAGCCACAGCAATGACCCTACTTCTTGGTACCAATTTTCTGTGTTAGTTTTTCTTTGCTATTACAAAATACCCAATAAAAGAGACTTAAAAGAGGAAACATTTATTTTGAAACAGTTTTGGTGTGACTGCTCAGCTTCATTGTTGCTTCTGGACCTGTGAGGAGGCAGAACATCAAAGTGGGAAGTATATGGTAGAGCAGAGGCTCACCTGAGATAGCCAGGACATAGAAAAACAGAACAAGGTACCAGGGACAACCACCCCTTCAAAGGCACACCTCAGTGACATACTTCCACCAAAAGGGCCCTGTGTTCTAATAGCCCATTCTCCTATGAGCTGATCAGTAAGTTGTTCTACTGATAAAGTTAGTGCCCTCATGATCCAATCTCCTTTCCATAGTATGACTGTCTAGGGACCAAGCCTCCAACACTTAAGCCTTTTGAGGAGACACTTCATATCCAAACCATAATAATACTATAGCCATTCCTTTTCTACAGATGAGGGGTTGATTGGCCAAATATCGTTACTAAACTGTTACCACCACTACCATGATAAACAGAAACAGGAACAGACTACTTATAGGGAAATAACTTATAGAAGCCCAACTTATCTTTGGGGGATAAGACTTCAGGCAACAACCTGAAACCATGGATAGTTTGGCGTGCTCTAACGTCATTTCCTTTCCATCTTAACTAAGCGCCTACCACACATTATAGCCATTATTTTTTGCAGTTTGAGCTAACATAGCAAAACTGGCATAAATGTCTTTCTCCTTGAGAATTTTATAGATAGTGTTTATGCCTTCTCTTTGACATACCTAAATTGCTAACAGCACTACTCATGTGAATTGGGTCCATTAGAAAATAAAATTAGAATTACTTAAACACAAAATTCTGTTTCTCTAATAACCTGTTCATACAGGTAGTATGAACAGCATGGAAATGATGCAAAGAGAATAATTCACACCCTGTATGGGATGGTGGGGAATGGCAAAAAATTACAGCAAGTTAGTATGCTATTTAAAACGTATGAGTTGCTTTACATCTAGAATTTTCCATGTAATACTTTCAAACTGTGGCTGACCTCAGGTAATTTAAACCACAGAGAGCAAAGATGCAAGAGGACTACTGTAGTAGTAGTTTATTTTAATTAAGAAAAAAAACACTAGTCTTCCCAGTATTGAAGCTTGTTGAAGAGCAAAGGCAATTGGTTAGTTTACTCTCAAATAAATTTATGTTCTCTTGTTTGAAAAAGGAAGGAAGAATGAGAAGGAGGGAGGGAGGGAAGGAGGGACGGAAGGAGGGAAGAAGGGAGGGAGGGAGGTTGGGAGGGAGGGAGCGAGGTTGGGAGGGAAGGATCACTGGGCTAGGGATGATAAGAGGAAGAAATCCTCAAATTAAGACATCATAAGTTTGGCTGCTGTGAAGCAAGCCACTTCCATTCCTTAGGCAGTGTATCCCTCTAAGCATCACTCACACCCACCAACATTTTTGTGAATCTGGGGTCTGCCTTCAACCTACATTCTCAAATCATAACACAAATAACTGCCTACTTAAGTGGAGTGGACTTACAAGAAACAGGAGTGAGCCAGGTGTGGTGGGGCATGCCTCTAATCTCAGCACTTGGGAGGCAGAGGCAGGCACATCTCTATGAGATGGAGGCCCACCTGGTCTACAAAGGGAGATCCGGGCCAGCTGGGGCAACAGGGAGACCCTGTCTCAAAACAACAGCAATAAAATAACAAGCAAACAACAACAACAAAAAAAATAAGAGGTGTAACCAAGGACTAGATCACCTTGAGACATGGGGGAATAAGTGTGTCATTTACTCAGATGATGAGTTGAGAAAGACAGGTTCAGGGATGACATGGAGTGAGCTGAAGATTTCAGGGTTTTGATTTTTTTTTTACTTTATTTATTTATTTATTTATTTATTTATTTAAGGAGGGTACATGCATACCATGGTGTGTGTATGGAGGTCAGAGAACAACTTGCAGGATCAGTTCTCTCCACCGTGTGGGTTCTGGGGATCAAAATCAGTTTATCAGGTGTGGCAGCAAGCATTCTTACTCACTGAGACCTCTCAGCAGTTCTGAGATGTCAGTTATAAGCACACTGGGTCTCTTCCTACTGGTGTCTGATTTGGGCAACAGCCAAATAAAGGGTCTCTGTGGGCAGCAAAAGATTCAGGCCTGGGGATTTAGTGAATGACTTCAACTCAAGCAATTTCCAATACATGTAGAAATTGCTCAACAGGTCAGTAGTAGTCAACACTACTAAAACTGAAAAGAAGCAGCTCTTTGAGGTGGTGAATAAAAGAAGGAAAAGCAACTGAGTTATTCTTGAGTGTATTCATGTCGAAGAAGAGGGATCAGGAGCTTAATTATGTGCACAGCATTTTAACAGCAATTATTTTCAGAGTGCTTTTCAAACAACAAATCCTTAAAAACCTCCAGAAGTCTGGATGGTGAAACTTTTTCAAGCTCATAATATTCTTTCATGCTAGAATCCTAACAACTGATTTATTTGAGGCTCAGATGCTATTGTGCTTGCCCAAATGGCAGTGTTGATGCAAGTTATTTCCTCTGAAGCTGAAGTTTATTAAAGACATATTAAATAAGTCAAGTAGCAAAATTGGAAAAAGAAAAGGATAGTAATTATATTAAAGGACTTAATTCCAAGAAAAAATTCTGTAAGACTAGCTTCTATGAAGCCAGGACAAAAAAAAGTAAACAGAATAAATTAACCAGATATTGTTCAAATTAATCACTAGCTGAAGCCAGCCTTGTATAGATGCCTCCTTTAAAATGTTTTATGGAGCTTGGACATGATCATATTTTTTGCCATGTAAATAAAATATATTTATCATAGGCAAAGATTAAGCCAAGTTGAAACAGAGAGGGAGGAGAGGGAGAAAGAGAAGGAAAGTAGAAAAGGAAGAGAGAATCCAGTGTGTTCAGGCATCTAGTTCTGATTCCTGAGATCTACAGTAGAGCCTGGTTCCTGCAGCTTTTCTTTTGACTCTTAATTTTTTGTCTATATGTTCCCATTTTAGACACTTGGAACCAAACTAATTGCAACTAATATAATCTAGTTCATTAAAAAAATATACTCCTTTACATCTTCCACCAGTGCACCAAAAATTCCCTCCAACAGCTACATTGACTGTGTTCTGGCCCTCCACTCAAGCCACTGATTTCCATCCTCCTTCTCTTAAGTGAACATCTTTCCAGTCTCTAAAACGTGGCCTACCCTGGGGTCTTGAGGTCTGAGGTATGTCTGACAGGCTCCTCCCTCTCCAAGGCCTGCTTGTCTTGGTACTGAACAAGCCGTGCTCGTCCAGCTTTCTTCCTTTGCCCTTGTTATTGTTATTCTCCTGCTCACTCTAAAATAATTCTTAGGAGGCCTTTAAGCTGAGATGACTCTGGCACCTGGGGTTCCTGTGTAAGCAAACCAAACTCGTTAATGCAAACAGTAAAAGGCAACTTAAGCTTACCCAATCAAAAACCACCAAATAACCTCAAGCTAGGGACTTTACACTGGATCAAACCCAAATACAGCAAATGCTTAGCTTTGACCCATCAAGTAATTTCTTGGCTTTGCTTCCTCCTTCCACATATAAATACCAGCTGCTCCTGTTACACAAGTGAAGCTCAGTTCATAAGTCTTAATGGCCAAGTAAACTCTGTTCAATTTATTTTGTCTGAAGTTCTTTCAGAACCCCAAACAGAAATCTGGCTGATAGCCTTCTTGCTTCTGAATCCTTCCTGATTTCGCCATCCACACTCATTTCTGAAACTGCCTTGTCGCTGTTAAACTTTCCTTCTTCCTCTAGTGTGAAACGAGGTGTCCTCTCTATGAAAACTTAATCCTCTATCTGTCATGAATGCCAGACTTCACAGACCTCAGTCCATCAATTTTCCTGCCTCACCCCAAGGTCTTCAGTCTCTCTCTTTCTCCCCTTATCATCAGCTAAGTATGTTTATCAGTTGCACAATCAAAACCAAATCCTTTATTCTTCTTTAGTGAATACTCCCAATTCTCTTCCCCTTCAAGGAAAAACATAGTTTTTAGAACTCTTTATTATGTGGGGAGCAGTATGTGCCACTATGTGAGTGTGGAGGTCAAAAGACAACTTCGTGGAGTCATCTCTCTCCATCCACCTTCACGTGAGTTCTGGGGATTGAACTCAGGTTGCCAGGCTGTGTCACAAGCTCCTTTACCCACTGAGCCATTTAACTTACCCAAAGAGAAACTTCTTGGAAGTGTCTACTTACTACTACTTACTAACTGATTTTATTTCTTTACTTTTCACTCATCGCTTTCTGAAAATGTCTTTAAGAGAAACAATAACTCAGGCCTTGAGGGTGCTTCATTTAAGTAAGGTAAAGAAACTGAAACTCTACCTTGGGCCCATAAACTTGCATAGGTCTCAGAATCTCAGGCTACCCGACAGTGATCTAAATAGATCACATGCTTTTCATGATCTCAACCAGCACATATACATGTGCTCTTTCAACTGTCAGATCTACCTCCAAGTATGTGTCATCTCCTGCCAGACTTAGCTACTAGTAACAACACTACATCATAAATTGCAGAATATTAAGGCTAGAGAGATGGTTCAGTGGTTAAGACTATTGGCTGGTCTTGCAGAGGACCTGGGTTTGGTTCCCAGAACCCACATGGCAGCTAACAACCATCTATAATTTCAGTTCCAGGGGCTCCAATGCCCTCTCCCAGCCTCCATGGACATTGCATACTCAGGTGCACTTAAAGATTTGCAGGCAAAACACCCATACATATAAAAATAAATAAATAACTTGCTATATACTAAAGGAAATTATGAAATTGTAAATAGTTTTGCTTTCTCATAGAATACAGCGAGTTTAATTTTAAACACTTTAGAGCTTACTATAAATGATATAATGGTAACATGTAAGCAGATAGCCTACTTTCTAAAAATAATGGTCTTGGTTTTTTTTTGTTGTTGTTTTTGATTGGGGTGGGGGTTGTCCTTTTTGAGACAGGATCTCCCTATAGCTTCAGCTGGCCTGGAACTCACTATGTAAACCAGGCTTGCCTTGAACACACAGAGGTTCACCTGCCTCTGCCTCCCGAGTTCTGGGACTAAAGACGTGCACCACCACACTCAGCTGGTCTTGTCTTTCTATCAGAACAAGAACCAGTTTCCTGAACATCTTAGGCATTAACTAAGATTGGGAATTACTGGGGTGGAGAAATGGCTCAGCGGTTAAGAGCACTGATTGCTTTTGCAGATGACCCGGGTTCGATTCCCAGCATCCACATGGTGGTTATCAACCATCTGTAGCTACAGTTCCAGGGGATCTGACACCTTCTTCTTACCTCCAAGGGCATTGCTCAACACGGGTGCACTTACACACATGCAGGCAATATACTCATACACATAAAATTAAAATAAAATAATTTTTATTTAAGAATTACTGCTCAAGATCTTCTACCAAGTTAACACCCACAGAACTATTTACATGGAAAGACTTTGGCAGGCAAACACATTCTAGCCCTGTTACCTTGGGTAAATACCCTCCTGAGCCTCAGTCTCCTCATTTTTTAATTTACTTTTATTTTTGTGTATGTGCATGTCTGTATAAGTGTTTGCCACATGTGTGCAGTTGCCCATGGAGGCCAGAAGAGGTATTACTGGGTCTAGAGGTACAGGCCGTTGTAAACCACTAATGTGGAACTGAACTTGAGTCACCTGGAAGAGCATCAAGTAATCAACTCCTGAGACATCCCTATGGCCCCAGTTTCCCCACTTTAAAGGAGGATAACACCTATTTTGTAGGAGTGTTATGAAGACTGAATAATATAATTTCCCTAAAATCAAAATGCCTAGAATGTAGTAGAAACTGACAGATACTAGCTTCTTGTTCTTCAGCCTTGATACTAAGAGAGGTTGACATCAAGCAGTCCAATTTTTGTTCTTATTTCTTTTTTAGATTATTTTTTTATTTTTTAATTATGTGCATATGGAAGGGGGTTATGCGCACATGAGTGCAAGTACCTGAAGAGTCCAGAAGAAAGTATCAGATCCCCTGCAGCTGAGTTACAGGCAGTTGTGAGCTACTGTAGGTGCTGGGAACCAAACTCTTAACCACTTAGCTATGTCTCCAGCCTGCTCTTTTTATTTCTACGGACTATTTTTGTCATTTAGTTTCACATCCTCTCAGAAGTAGTTTTACACTCTTATGTTTATTATGGTTTGAGTGTGTAATGTTCCCTGTGGGCTCATGTATTTGAATACTTAGTCCCCGGATGGTGGTGCTGTTTCAGAAGAGGTGGGATCTAAATGGAGGAATTGGGTCACTGATGGGCTGTAGTTCTATCCAGTTTCTAGCCAGATCTCTCTGCTTCCTGGTCCATGCTCCCCACTGCCACAGTATAAGCCACCATGAACTCCTCCATGCCTTCCCCATGATAGATGTATTTTCTCAAACCATGGGCCAAACAGATCCTCCCTTAAGTTGCTTCATTCAGATATTTATCACAGGGACAAGAAAAGTAACTGATACAGTATCTTATATGGCCAATGTGATGGTATGAATGAGGAATGTCCCCATGGGCTCACATATTTGAATATTTTGTCCCCAGCTGGTGGCACTGTTTGGAAGGAATTCATGGAATCTTTAGGAGGTGTAGTCTTGCTGGAGGAAGCACACTATGGGAGTGTGGGAGGGGGTGGGAGGCTTTGAAAGTTAACAGCCTAGCCCCACTCCCAGGTTGCTTTCTCCACTTGGAGTATGTGTGTTTGCAGTTGAAGATGTGAGCTCTCAGCCTCCTGCTCCTGCTCCCATGGTTCTCCACCATGACATGCTCTTTGCCCACTGGAATCGTAAACTGTGATGGCTAATCCTGGGTGTCAGCTTGATTGGATCTGAGGTTAACTAAAACGAGAGAGACCTTCTTGATTGGATCATTTGAAGCTGGAAGACCCACCCTAAATGTGGGTGTGACCTTCTGATGGCAGCCGGTATAAAAGGCCATGGCAGAAGGGAGCTCTTGTGTTTTTGCCCGTTTCCGTCTCTCTCACTGGTGAGTTCACCTTGCTGCTGTGACCAACTTCTTCAGATTCCAGTGTAGACTGAAGACTAGCAGATCTCCTGAAATCTATCAGGCCTTCAGACCTGATGGGGACTACTGGGACATCCAGCTTTGTGGACTGAGCAACTACTGAATTCTCAGCCTCTCCAGTGTGGTGCAGCCATTGTTGGACTACTCAGACTCTATCCTGTGAGCCAATCTGATAAATCAATATATTTTTTTTCATTCTATTTCTTTAGAGAACCCTGACTAATTCAGATTATAGTACCAGGACTGGTTCTAGAGAAATAGAATTGAAAGGATGAATTTCTTTCATGGGCTTGGTGGTATCTGGAGCAGGCTCTCCAACTCCAGGGAACCTACAGTTACTAAAGAATCCCCTGGTAATGTGGAGAACACTGAAAATCCATGGTACAAACTATTTTTAAAAATTACGAAAAGAAATGCTTTTGAGTCTTCTGATTCACTTCTTGTTAAAAGCAAACCAGTAAAAAACGTTCCTCCATGTCCTGTGCTCCAACTCTTGCCTCCAGGTTCCTGCCCTGAGTTCCTTCTTTGGGCTCCCTGATGAATTGTGACCTGGGAGATGTAAGCCAAATAAACTCTTTCCTCCCCAAGTTGGTATTGGTCAGAACGCTTTGTCACAGCAATGAACATTTGGTTTCCACCAAGGCCCAATAGTAGGCTAAGAGCAGTCTCTCAAAGGGAGAATAGTTGTTTCCACATGAAGGTAGCGCCTTACTCCAAAAAATCCCAACAGACTTTGCTGTGATTCCCCTATGGGGGCCTGACAGAGACGACAAGCAACATCTCTATCTGCCACTGATACCTCAAGCACCATCGGGTCTGCTGGATCATATGGCCCAAGGGGCAGAGCAGCTTGTACAGTAGCCTGGACCTGTTGAAGGGCCCTTTCCTGTTCCAGACCCCACTCAAAGCTGGCTACCTTGATATATGGGACATAGTAACACACCCAGGTGAGGAATGTGTGAGGCCCACTAAGCATTGTGTTTTTTCTTGGTGGAGGGAGGGACCAAGTGCAACTACTTATCTTTTATCTTGGAAGGAATGTCTCTGCATGCTCTACCCCACTAAACAGAAAATTTCACTGAGGTAGAAGGTCCTTGAATTTTGGTTGGATTTATTTCCCACCCTCTCATGCACATATGCTTTACCAATAAGTCCAGACTGGTTGCTACCTCCTCCTCACTGGATCCAATCAGCATAATATCATCACTATAGTGGACCAGTGTGATATTTTGTGGAAGAGTCAGGCAGTCACTAATTTCTGTTCTAGTTTGTTTCTTCATTACTGTAACAAAACATTCTGACCAATACCAACTTGGGGAGGAAAGGGTTCATTTGGCTTACATCTCCCAGGTCACAATTCATCAGAGAGCCCAAAGAAGGAACTCAGGGCAGGAACCTGGAGGCAGGAGTTGGAGCACAGGCCACAGAGCATGGCCACCAAATCACCATGAGACCTGAACTGCTCATCGTGAGCTTGGTGTTATCTCCCCACCAAGCCATAAAGTAGGACATGCACAGCAACAATCCATTATCAAATGGAAGTGGTATATATGTGATGGGGCTGAGCAGGCCCGGAGGGCACAAGCAAATCACATGAAGAAGTTGCCCAAATGCCTATAGTTGCTACTCCTGTTACAAAGCCTTCTGTTCTCAGACATGCACCTATGGTTTCATAGGCCCTAAGACTGGTTGACTGAGGAAGAAAAGACGAAGGCTTGGTTTACAGATGGTCCTGCACGCTATGCAGGCACCACCCAGAAGTGGACAGCTGCAGCATTATAGCCGATTTCTGAAACAACCCTGAAAGACACCGGTGATGGAAACTCTTCACAGTGAGCAGAACTTCAGACACTGCACATGGTCATGCATTTTGCTTGGAAGGAGAAATGGCCCTCTAGCAAATTATATACTGATCCATGGGCTGTAGCCAATGGTTTGGCTAGATGGTCAGGGACTTGAAAGGAGCATGACTGGAAAATTGTTGAGAAAGACATTTGGGGAAGAAGTATGTGGATAGAGCTCTCCAAACAAGCAAAGGATGTGAAGATACTTGTGTCTCATATAAATGATCATCAGAAGGTGATTTCAGCAGAGGATGAATTCAGTAATCAAGTAGATCAGATGACCTATTCTGTGGACAATCAGCCTCTTTCTCCAGCTATCCCTGTCATTGTGCAATGGGTCCATAAACAAAGTGGCCATGGTGGCAGAGACGGAGGTTATGCATGAGCTTGACAGCATGGACTCCCATTCACCAAGGCTGGTCTGGCTACAGCTGCTGCTGAGTGCCAGATCTGCCAACAGCAGAGACCAACATTGAGCCCCTGATATGGCACTATTCCCTGGGGTTACTAGCTGACAACCTGGTGGCAGGTTGACTACATTGGACCACTTCCATCATGGAGGGGACAGCACTTTGTCCTTACAGGAATAGACTCTTATTCTGGTTATGGATTTGCCTTTCCTGCCTGTAATGCTTTTGCCAAAACTATCATCCAGGGACTTATAGAATGCCTTATCCACCATCATGGTATTCCGCACAGCATCGCTTCTGACCAGAGAACTCATTTCACAACCAAAAAAGTGTAACAGTGGGCCCATGGTCATGGAATCTATTGGTCTTACCATGTTCCCCACCATCCTGAAGCTGTTGGCTTGACAGAATGGCGGAATGGCCTCTTAAATACACAGTTATTAGGTGGCAATAGCCTGGAGGGCTGGGGCAGGGTCTTCAAGAAGGCAGTATATGCTTGGAATCAGTGTCCAATATATGGTACTCTTTCTCCTATAGCCAGGATTCATGGGTCCAGGAGTCAAGGGGTGGAAGTCGGAGTGATTCCACTCACTATCACCCCTAGTGACCCACTAGGAAAATTTTTGCTTCCTGTACCCGCAACTTTGCAATCTGCTGACCTCAGAGTTTTGGTTCCAGAGTGGGGAGTGCTTCTGCCAGGAAATATAGCAAACGTTCCGTTGAACTGGAAGCTAAGACTTCCCCCTGGCCACTGTGGACTTCTGATGCCCTTAATCAATAGATTAAGAAAGGAATAACAGTATTAGGACAGGTGATTGACCCAGACTGCCAGGGGAAAACTGGATTGTTTCTCATTATGTCTGGAAAGCAGGAGATTCCTTAAGGCATCTTTTGGTGCTACCATGTCCTGTGATTAAGGTTAATGGGAAACTGCAACAACCCAATCCAGCTAGGACAACAAATGGCCCAGACCCTTCAGGAATGAAGGTATGGGTCACTTCTCCAGGGAAAGAGCCAAGACCTGCAGAGGTGCTTGCTGATGGTGGAGGAAATACAGAATGGGTAGTAGAGGAAGGTAGTTATAAATATCATTAGAGGCCATGTGACCAGTTGCAGAAACGTGAATTGTAATTGACATGAGTGTTTTTGTCTTATTTGGTTAAGAATGCTTGTGCATGTGTACACATATACTAAGCAGATGTCATCTTCCTTTTGAATGTGTAATTGAAATAAGTGTTAAGTGGTTAAGTGTTATAAATCTATATGATCATATTAAGATTATGAGATACTAAAGGACTAAGCATTCCTTGAAGACCTTACCACCTACTCTAAGATACATAATGCGCTGGTCATTGTATGGTGGGATAGTTATATCATGTTATGTGGAATTATGACCTTGCCATTGTTTTCATTTGGAAAATTAAGCATAACATATACAGAGATGCAATTGGGTGTCAAGTTGACAAGCGGTGGACTTGTGATGGCTAATTCTAGGTGTCAACTTCATTGGATCTGGGATTAACTGAAATGAGAGAGACTTTCTTGATTTGAACATTTGAAGCTGGAAGACCCACCCTAAATGTGGGTGTAACCTTCTGGTGGCGGCCCATATAAAAGGCCATGGCAGAGGGGAGATCTTGCTTTTTTGCCCCTTGCCGTCTTTCTCACTTGGTGAATTCACCTTGCTCCTGTGACCAACTTCTTCGGATTCCAACATAGACTGAAGACTAGCAGATCCCCTAGAATCCATTTGGCCTTCAGTGCCAGATTGGGACTGCTGAGACACCCAGCCTCATGGACTGAGCAACTACCAAATTCTCAGCCTCTCCAGAGTGGTGCAGACATTGTTGGACTATTCAGACTGTATTCTGTAAGCGAATCTAATAAATCCATTTATATATATATATTTTCATTCTACTAGTTCTGTTTCTTTAGAGAACCCTAATATATAAGCCCAAAAAACTCATTTTTCCATAAGTTTCTTTGGTCATGTTTTTTGTTTTAATCACAGCAACAGAAAAGTAACTAACACAGCCAGATAGACCTAACTTTGAGGGCAAAAATAAACTTTTTGTTATATTTACCATACAACACAGATTTTATTGGACAGATCTAATTACAAATAAGTAGCTTTATACCCATTTTCAAAACCAATACATCCATTGAGAAGTTTAATATTTCAGGATTCAGGGTACCCTTACATACAGAATACAGGTGCTGTACATACCCAGTGGCCAACAATGCAGAGCTTCCCCACATGTGAACATCAATCCACTTGAAGGAAATGGCCTCCCAAGCCCAGGTGCCTTGACGATTGCTTTCATCTCCATGATACTTGGAGGCTTTTGGGGTGCTGTGATTTGAATGAGTATTTATTCAATGGTCTCTATGGAAGGACTTTGTTCCCAGGATGGCAATACTAAGAGGTGCTGTGGACATTTAACAGGTTGGGTCTAGCGATAAGTCCTTAGCTCATGGGGATGAGATCAAAAGAGATTGTAGGGCCCCACCCATTATGTCTCTCTGTGCTTCTTGACTATGCAAGGAGTTAACTCCATTGATGCTCCCACCATGATACATGACAATCATGAGAAGCCCACGTTATGAGGCTACCTGATCTTGGATTTGAACCTCCAGAACTGTGAACCCAAATAAACTTCTCTTCAAGTTCTAAGTAGCCTCTAACAGGTATTTGTGACAATGATAGAAAACTAGCTAATAGAGCAGAGAGGGATAACAGCCTTCTTTTCCTGTAAATTTCTTTTTAAATTTATTTATTTTTATTTTATATTTTTATGTGCATAAGTGCATTTATTGCCTGCATGTATGTAAGTGCACCCATGTCATGCAATGCCCTTGGAAGTTAGAAGAGGCCGACAGATTCCCTGGCACTGAAGTTACAGACAGTTGTTAGTCACCATGTGGATGTTGGGAATCAAACCCAGGTTGTCTACAAGAGAAGCCAGTGCTCTTTTCCACTGAGCCCTCTCTCCAGCTCCCCAGCCCACTTTCTTATAAAGCCAGGACCATCTGCCCAGGGCCAGCAGCACCCACAGTAGGCTGGGCCTTCCAACATCACTCAACAATCAAGAAAATGGCCCACATGCCAATGCAATAGAGAAAATTCCATAATTGAGGTTGTTTCTTCCCAAGCTGACAACCAGAGTCAACCACGACACTCTCCCATCAAAGTTTTTAAAAATCTTCAAGAATTTTTTTAAGATGTGGGGGGTTTTGTTTGTTTTATGTGCATGAGTGTATTGCCTGCATGTATGTAAGTGTACCCATGTCGTGCAGTGCCCACAGAAGTCAGAACAGGGCATCGGATTTGCCTGGAACTGGAGTTATGGACAGTTGTTAACCACCATGTGGGAGCTGGGAAGTGAACCCGTGTCCTCTGCAAGAGCAGCCAGTGCTCTTAACCACTGACCCATCTCTCCAGCCCCCAATTTATTTGATTTTATTGTATGTGTACCAGTGACTCCTGTATGTATGTATGTATGTATGTATGTATGTATGTATGTATGCCATGCAGCATTATTATGCCACATTACAGTTGTACCTCAATGAACAGCTAACTATTTTTTTTTTAATTTTTTTGAGACAGGGTCTCCCTGTAGCCCCAGCCATCCTGGAACTCACTATGTAGACCAGGCTGGGATTAAAGGCAAGAGCCACCACGTCCAGCCCTAACTCTGTTTTTGAAAAGTGGCTGGAACTCAGAGGGTGCTCATTCCTCCAGATGTGTCCTGTATCTTCACTGCTGAGTCATAATTTTATTCAAAATCATTTCTCCAGCTTCAGTTTTGAGGAACTGTAAGCTTGGCTCTACCTTCCAGTTACCTATCTTGCTTTTCCATCCCTGGCCTAAAACATCTCAGAGACACAATGTCACCCAGCACCCACATAGCTGCTAACAACCGTCCATAACTCCAGTTCCAGGCAAATCCGATGCCCTGTTCTGACTTCTGTGGGCACTGCACGACATGGGTACACTTATATACATGTAAGCAATGCACTCATATAT
>NW_008351958.1:1009772-1010759 GCF_000622305.1 Nannospalax galili | reverse complement strand
CGCTCTGCCTGTGGTAAGATGAAATCTTAAAGTGGTTTTAATTTGCATTTCCGTAATTACTAAGGATGTTGAACACTTCTAAAGGTTTTTCTTAACCGTTTTTATTTCTTCTTTTGAGAGCGCTAACTCTCTGTTTAGATCTTTAACCCATCTTTTAATTGGATCATTTGGTTTCGCGATTCTTTGTTTTTTTAGTTCTTTATATATCCTGGATGTTAAACCTCTGTCAGATGTGTCACTGGTGAAGATTTTTTCCATTCTGTGGGTTTTCTCTTCACTCTTTTGATTGTTTCTCTTGCTGTACAGAAGTTTTTTAGTTTAATGAGGTCCCACTTATTGATTGCTGACCTTAAATCCTGAGCAACTTCTGTCCAATTTAGAAAATCCTTTCCCACATCTATATCCTGTAAGTTACTATCAATATTTCCTTCTAATAGTTTCAGGGTTTCCAATTTCACATTGAGGTCTTTAATCCATTTGAAGTTGACTTTTGTGCAAGGTGATAGGTAAGGATCTAGTTTCATTCTTCTGCAGGCGGAGATCCAGTTTTGCCAGCACCATTTGTTGAAGATGCTGTCTTTCCTCCATTGTGTGTTCTTGGAACCTTTGTCAAATATCAGGTGGCTGAAATTGTGTGTACTAAGGTTTGGATCTTCAATCATGTTCCATTGATCTATGTGTCTGTTTTCACTCCAGGACCATGCTGTTTTTATGACTATGGCTCTGTAGTACACTTTGAGATCTGGTATAGTAATCCCCCCAGCGTTGCTCTTTGTGCTCAGGGTTGCTTTGGCTACCTGGGGTCTTTTGTGCTTCCATATGAACCAGCCCTGCATCTCTGGAATAAAGCCTACTCAGCAATAAAGAAACATGAAATAATGAAAATTTGCAGGGAAATGGATGGATCTAGAAATTGTTATACTAAGTGAAGTAACACAGACTCAGAAAAACAAACAACATATGTTCTCCCTCATATGTGGCTCCTAG
>NW_008351958.1:1008803-1009103 GCF_000622305.1 Nannospalax galili | reverse complement strand
AGCATGGATGTCCTTCCATCTTCTGATGTCTTCCTCAATCTCTTTCTTTAGTGATTTAAAATTTTCATTGTAGAGTTATTTAATGTCTTTGGTCAGGTTTATTCCTTCTGAGATTTTTTTTTTTTTTTGCAGTTATTGTGAAGGGGAGTGTTTCCATGTGGACTTTCTCTGATTGCTTGTTATTGGTATATAGAAAGGCTACAGAACTTTGTAGGTTAATTTTGTAACCTGCCACTTTACTGAACATATTAATATTTTCTAGGAGTTTTCTGGTGGAATTTTTGGCATCTCTTATATACA
>NW_008351958.1:998436-1008601 GCF_000622305.1 Nannospalax galili | reverse complement strand
TCCCTGCATCTCTGGGATAAAGCCGACTTGATCATGGTGGATGATCTTTTTGATGTGTGTCTGTATGCGGTTATTTTGTATTTTGTTGAGAATTTTTGTATCTATGTGCATTAAGGATATGGGTCTATAGTTTTCTTTTTTTGTTGTGTCTTTACCCCATTGGGTATTAGAGTGATGTTGGCTTCATAGAAGGAATTTTGGAGTTTTCCCTCTGTTTCTATCATTTTGAATAATTTAAGTAGTATTGGTTGGAGGTCTTCTTTAAATGTCTGGTAGAATTCTGCAGCCAGTGCTCTTAAATCTATGTGCATTAAGGATATGGGTCTATAGTTTTCTTTTTTTGTTGTGTCTTTACCCCATTGGGTATTAGAGTGATGTTGGCTTCATAGAAGGAATTTTGGAGTTTTCCCTCTGTTTCTATCATTTTGAATAATTTAAGTAGTATTGGTTGGAGGTCTTCTTTAAATGTCTGGTAGAATTCTGCAGCCAGTGCTCTTAACTGCTGAGTCATCTCTGAAGCCCCCAAAGGGGTCAGCCATGAATATTTTTTATTTTGTTTTGTTTTATTGAGAAAGGCTCTCTCTGTAGCCACCACTGGCATAGAACTTGCTATGTAGACCAGACTGGCCTTGATTTCACAAAGATCCACCTGCCTCTTGCCTCTCAAGTGCTGAGATTAAAGGTGTGCACCACCACACCTGGCCTTTATTTTTATGTGTATATGTTTTACCTGCATGTATGTAAGTGAACCCATGTCATACAGTGCATCTGGAGACCAAAAGAGGGTGTCAGATCCCCTGGAACTAGAGTTAAAAATAGTTGTTAACTGCCAGGTAGGTGCTGGGAACCAAACCCAGGTCCTCTGCAAGAGCAGTGAGTGCTCTTAACCACTGAGCCATCTCTCCAGCCCTCTCCCTATAAATTTCTTAAGAAGACACTCCTAGAAAAGAAGCTAAATTTAGAAGTGGTGGCTCCCTTCTTTTTGCTACAAGACGACCAGGACAATTTAACCATGCTTCAAAAATCCTTTCTACCTATAGAAGTTATCAGCATCAAAATAAAGTCAACCGTGTCAAACCCTAGCAAATGTCGCTTGGAGGCCATGAAGAGGAGCCCTCCCTCATACACTTATGCCTATGATGGAAACCATGCGAAGGATCCTCAGAATGGCAGTATTCTAAGTAAGGGCTAGCACAAGATCATCTGACTAACAATAACATCTCACCAATGGGTTAATGCCAACTCCAGTAGCAAGATCTTGTAACCAGTGGCATTTGCTTTAAGGTAGTTTCTGTGGAGTTCCTGTCTTTGAGTTTCCCCCTTTGCCTCTCAAATGTGCATCCAGGATTACAATACTCTGCTATTCCCACACAAACTTTTTTCTTTGGAAGGTCAGTCTCTCTAACATTTATCTTAGCTTGATGCACCTTGATCACCTCCACAGTCAAATCTTGTCACCCAGTATCACCATATTCTCTCCCATATAGTTCTATTCATCCCTTTAAGTTTAGCCCCTTCTCGGTCTCCAGATCTTTCTACTGTATCCCCTAGGAGTGCCACTTGCCTAATTCTTCAAACCCCTCTACCCCAACCTCTTTTTGAATGTTTTCTTCATCCCTTTCTTAGAAGTTTGGCTATAGTCCTAATCAAAAATTAAAACCTGTTTTTCCTAGAGCCTTCTCAAGAAGCAGCTGTTTTTCCCCCTCCCACATCCCCATACCGCAGCGCCTAGAAGCAAAGTAGGTGTCTTTCATGGTCCTCATTGCCGCTGACAGGCAATTCTTCTCAGGCTGAAAAACCCCAGCTCTTCAAGAAGCCCACACCTTTAAACTCCACCACCCACTCAACCCGAGGTCATCATCTTACTGCTCCTCCTTCAAGTGCCTGGCTCACTCTCTGGCTCCCTTTCCATTTTGCTCTTTCAGTCATTCTTAGTGGCTTAGTTGTCACCTAAAATGTGTGCCAGAGCTCAGCCTCCTATAGCCTAGTCTCCTCCCTGCTCTTTCCTCCACTATCCACCTCAGCCAGCCTCTTCTGTCATCCTACCCAACCTATCTCATTGCCAGTGACCACCCATGTCCAGCATCTGCAGTCATGTCCAGCATTCCTATCTCTGACTATGCCCTCCAAAAAGACTTAACTTCCAACAGCTCTTCAGCATCACTGGTGCCTCCAGTTCAAAGGTCCTAGCATCGTCTCTCTATCCTCTGCTCTGTCAGAGAAGTAGCATGGAAAAGATGGCCCACTTAAAACAGCTTTAGAGAGTTTCGCAATGCAGTGGGCAGACTGAGGGACTCAGAAAAGTTAAAGGAGTATCCAGAGATGAGGAGTTTGGCAAGCCATTGCCACTAACAGCCTGAAGGGGACAGAAAGAGGTCACTTGACTCCAGTAAGAGCTAGGTGAGTGGGGAACCTGACAAGGACTGTGGACACAGGAGAACACTGGAGAATCATATCAGAACCATGGAAAGGTAAGGACAAATCAGGGAAGAATACATCCCCTACTATCTGATTTGAGACCAGTGTGTTTTCCATTGACCTCCAGTGGTATTCCAACTAAAGGTCAAGAGCCAGGGAGCCCCAGTGATGTAGTCTGCAGATGTTCATCTTACACTGCAAAAAAAAGAAAAAAAAAGTGTGATGTCAGTGAAATGGGAGAGAGCATTCAAAAGTATGCCACTCACCATGGCCTTTGCTTCATCATGCTGCCCTCACCTACATACATCCTTAGCATCTTTGTCCCTCTGCCATACCAGCCTAACAAAAACCCACCCCTGCCTCCTCTACACCTGTATCCAAGGAAGAACGTGTGAGTGCAGAAAATTATGTGAATCTGCTTACGAGTTCACTTTAAATTTATATCCAAAGACCTCAAGTGTGCCCAGCTGTCTGATTATGTTTCTCTAATCCATTCGCTCTCCAATGATTTTATACAGTTCTCGTCTCAAATGCCATCACAATGTCTCCAGTCCAAATAATTTTACTGAGAAAAATTTTAAAAGTCAAGAAAAGATAACTTCCTCTTCGCATTATGGATCTTGCTCATCCTTGTCACTGTAGGTGACTAGATGCCTCCTCCTCCGCCCACTCCGGGTCTTCTTTGTTCCCACAATAGGTCCTGTAGAACAACCGCTGCTCCTTGGAGGTCATTCTGTCTGGATCTACAACACCATACTGTATCTTAAGCCAAAAGAAAAGCGAAACCTTCCTTAAACCCTCCTCAGCTTCTTGTCCGTTTCTGTGCCTCTTCTCCAAAAAAAACCTTGGTTT
This sequence comes from Nannospalax galili, assembly GCF_000622305.1. Lineage (NCBI taxonomy): Eukaryota > Metazoa > Chordata > Mammalia > Rodentia > Spalacidae > Nannospalax > Nannospalax galili. Next base: position 1,005,331 of record NW_008351958.1, on the reverse strand, counting down.
CTTACACACCTCTCCACTGTTCCACTTTCCATTCTCTGTGATCGCACTTCAGCCAGCCATTTGTTTCTGCTATTCCAAAGAAAACACTATCTCTGTATCTGTTAGTTTGCTAGCTAACAGGAACAAGCTGCACATTCAAATTGGATGATTTGGGCAAATTTTCATAAAAGATATGGGAGGCAGGGTGAAAGGAAACCACAAGCGATAGTGCAATGAGGGAGACTATTAACAACAGGCACTTGAAGGAACAAGAGGGATGAAGCCCCAAGGAGGGCCTCCTGGAAGAGGCACAGGCAGATGGCTAGAGCGCAGTGTTGATGCTTCCAGTGCCTAATTGAGCACAACAGTGCTCCAGGAGCTCACCGTCCCTTCCAGGGTGGGACTCCTCCACTTGCAGTCTTTGTGTTTTCCCTGTGATGGCTGAAACTTCCACAGCCACACCTCAGTCTGAAACTCTTGCCTGAGCCTCCTTCCTCTCACAAGTGTCAGAACTATATTGTGGTCTGAAAGCTTTCCCTGCTGACTCCTCCCCTCTGCAGTTAACATAAATGTTTTCACCAATAAGTCTTATCTGTCCAGCTCTGCTTTAATACCTGTGTCCTGGCACAACCCAAATGGACACTGTATCTGGCCAACCCCAGAGGCCATTTAAATCCTTATGACTAGCCAGAGTATGAGATATTTAAGCAACTGATAGAAAAGCAGTGTGGGCATTTTCTCAGAAATAAAAGAATGGAAAACACGTGCACTTCAAGTTTTCATAACTGAGTGCAGCGGGTTAACATCTTGGGTGGGCAAAGCCAAAGCAAGCACAGCCAGGACATAAAATAGCAGAGAAAGATTGGCTACCTGCAACAGGTAAGGGAAGCATGGGAGTTACTTCCAAAGCAACATTCACGGGATCAAAGAACAATAGGGACTTTATTCAGGAGGCCAGTTTAGATCCACACAGAAAAGCACTTTGAATGTCAGCACATTCCTAAGCATGCTCAGTTAAGAAGTGCATTTTGAAGTCTGCTCAGTTTAAGGTCATAATTCAAGAAGAAAAGATAGTAGACACATATTTGGGCATGCTTTACTCAAGGTCATGGAGCATATGTAGAAGAGGTTAACATTTTTCACAGGAATACCTCTGAGCATATTCGGCTTGCACTGTAAGGTTTTAGTTGAAATTAACAGACATTTCAAAGATGCATTAAAATAGAAGTTTTTCCCTAAAGACTTCTGCCTCACATAGCAGGTAGCAGAAAAGATAGTTAATAATTTGAAAAAGCCAACATCGGTTTAAAAACTGTTGTTAGTAGAATAATTCATATCCAAATGACCTAGGACAGTTTCCCTTTTACCTTGCATTCACCTTCGAGACTACCTACCATGTAGGCAATTACTTGCTGTATAATTAATCTTAATCGTTAACTTGAATGGATTTGGAATCACAAAGGAGACACATCTCTAAGAATGTGGGTGGGATCCCAGGCTAAATAAAAGGGAAAAGAGAGGAGGCCAGTATTCATCTCTCTCTACTTAATTTTTTAATATTTAAATATATTTATCTGCATTTTATGTGTATGAATGTTCCCCCTGCATGTATGTAAGTGCACACATGCATGCAATCCCCATGAATGCCAGAAGGGGGCATCAGAACTGGTCTGGAACAGGAGTTATGGACAGTTGTTAGCCACAATTGGGTGCTGGGAACCAAACCCAGGTGCTCTGGGGGTTATCTTGATTAGGTTAATTGAGGTGGGAAGACTCCTCCACTGTGGGTGTTTCCATTCCCTGGAATGGGATCCAACTGTACAATAATGAGAAAGTGAGCAGTGCACAGGCATTTATTTGCCCTTCTATGCTTCCTGACTGTGGATAGATATGACCAGCTGTTACTACCCCATCATGGTGGACTGAAACCTCAAACTGTGAGCCAAAATAAACCCTTTCTTCCTTAAGTTGCTTTGTCAGAGTATTTTATCACAACAACAAGAAAAATAACGAAGGCAGGTTGCCCTGGAACAGCCCCTCCCCTACCCATGGAAGGCCCTAACTTGTAAAAAATACTAATCAATTTGAAAAGTGAAAGTCCACACTGAAAGTACTGCTCAAGGGAGTTCTCTGCTTGAAAACAACCACACCAAGGCACACACAGGCCACCAGAGCTGTGATTAAGGGGCCAGTACACATCTCAAGGTGGCAGAAAAATTTGGTAGCATAGTCCACATGGCGCTAGTTTTGCAATCATGCAAAATGAAAGAGTTATGGGGTCATAAAGGCTTGCACCAATGTCTCAAAAAATTGCCAAGAGCAAGTGATGTGTGGCAAGGTTGGATTCCCTGCCCAGACTCCCTGAGAGGCCATTTTGTGAAGCTGTGAAGGTGAATTAAGTTGGCAATGGAGATACCAAAATATTGGAGATATCAGGATCATAGGATGTCTGCAGAGGAAAGCTGTAGTCATGGAGCAGAGCTGCTCCATGAGAGAGAGAGAGGGCACATGTGCTACAGACAGCAGAGTTAGAGGGTGTGGCAACCCAAGCACATTAAAGCCTACATGATGCTATCTATCACTGGGCACCAGATGCCAGACAAGGGCTTGAAGGATTTGACATTTGCCCTGCTGAGTTTTTGGTCTTTCTTTACTATGCTCCTATTTCTCCATTTGGAATGGGAATGTTTATTCTGTGCCACTGTTGGAAGTTGGGCCTAATTTTTTTATTTTATAGGGGCTTACAATTAAGAGATTGCTTTGAGTCTTAGAAGAGACTTTGAGCTTTTGAACAATGCTAGTTAGCAATGTTAAAACTTTGGGTATTGCTTACAGATGAACTAAATGTATTTTGCCTTATGAAATGGCCATGGGCCTTGGAGGACCAGGGGTGGAAGGTTATGGTTTAAAAGTGATGTGTTTGGGTATCAAATTAACAAGGGGTAAACCTGGAATGCTTAATCTTCATTGTCATATTGACCAAATTTGGAATCACCCAGGAGACATACCTCTGGGTTTGTCTTTAACAGAGCTTCCAGAGAGTTTTACTGAGGAGGGAATGTGGGTGGCCCTGTCCTGTGGGCTGAGTTCTCTGTGTGAAGAAAAAAGGAAAAGGAGACAGCCAATTAGTAAGCATTGGCATCTCCCTGCTTCCTGACTGCAGACACAATGTGAGCAGTTGCCTTACATTGTGCCTTCCTTACCAGGATGCACTATATCTACTTAAACTGTGACCCCAAATAAGGGACTGGAGGGATGGCTCAGTGGTTAAAAGCACTGGCTCTTCTTGCAGAAGACCTAGGTTCGAATTTAGCAACCACATGGTGGCTAAAACTGTCCATAGTTCCAGTTCTAGGGGATCTGACACCCTCTTCTGACCTCCGAGGGCACTGCATGACACGGGTGCACTTACATATGTGCAGGTATAACACTCATACAACATAAAATAAAATAAATGAATAATTTTTTTAAATCATGCTGAAAAAAACCTGTGACAAAAAATAAATGCTTTTTTCCCTTATTTTGTTTTGCCAGGCATTCTGTCACACCAACTAGAAAAGTAACGAATACACTTGCTTATTTTTAGTCTTCCATTCCAGGCATGAATACCAAGAACAAAGACTAAATCTGTCTTACTCGAAAATATGTCCCTCGTGCTCAAGATTTGATCAATGCATTGCAAAGTCCTCCTTAAGCATCTTTAAGACTAGGGTATTTGTAGAACTATATATCAAGTCATTTTTACATTCTCCTCTTAGGTAAAGTATCTTAAAGTTTCATTCTAGCCCACGTGAAATAATTTTTGATGAATATTGATTGGGTTTCAATAAATTTCAATAAAAACTTGAAGACCAGGTATGGTGGCACTTGCCTTTAATCCCAGCACCAGGAAGGCAGAGGCAGGTGAATTTCTATGAGTTCGAGGCCAGCCTGGTCTACATAGTGAGTTCCGGGCCAGCCAGGGCTACACAGTGAGACCCAGTCTCAAACAAAACAAAACAAAACCCCCAAACTTGAAAACATAGGACTTTCGTTTTCACAAGTTTCCATCCATGGTGGCTTGGCTTCATCATGTGGGGCTCAAGGTAATGCAGAACATCACTGTCTAGAATGAAGCAAAGCAGCTGACCACAGTGTAGCCAGGAAGCAATGATGGAGAAGGACAGGAAGGAGGAGTATGGTTCATGTCTGTAATCTCACCACTCAGAGGATAAAGTGGGAGGACTGCAGTGAGTTTGAAGTTAAACTAGGCTATGGTGTGAGTCTGAGGGTAGCCTGGGTTACAGAGTGAGACTCAATCTAAAACACAAACCAAAACAAAAACAATGAAAACAGACAGGCCCCAGTGACATACCTCCTTCAAGTAGGCCCTCCCTCCTAGGATTTCTACCACCTCCCAATACTCCCATCAGCCCTAGATGAAACTTTTAGTACATGACTTTGGGGGAACATTTAACATCCAAACCATAACACTGCTAATCTCTTCTTTGGGAGATGGTAAAAATTCTAAAGTTGGGTTATGGTGACAGTTGCACAACTTCATAAATATACTAAAAATTTATTGGATTATAGACCTTAAATAGGCAAATGCTATAATTTTATAGCAATAAAACTCCTTAAGAACACAACTGGGTTCGGTGTGGTGGCCCACGCCTTTAATCCCAGCACTCCGGAGGTAGAGACAGGTGGATCTCTGCGAGATGGAAGACAGCCTGGTCTACCTAGTAAGTTCCAGGCCAGCTGGGGCTACAGGGAAACCCTGTCTCAAAAATAATAATAAAGTAAGTAAGAATACAAAATCAGATAGGTTAGGCCAGTCATAGAATCAGTGAAGATTTCAGAGGTCACACACCAGGGAGACCTGAAGGAACCACAGGCTGTAGGTATATGAGAAGACAGGAAAATGTTCAGACAGGCAGAGAGGAGCTTGGGGTACTGTGTCATATCTACATCCCAGTGAGGAGTCATCAATGGAGGTCAGAGAGGTGGGGTAGGGGGTGTGGCAAGGGGCAGGACCAAGCCTGTTTTGGTATGCAGGGCCAAATCATAAGGAGATGTTTAGTCAAGCTAGCTTTCCATCCTAGTTAAAAAAAAAAAAAAGGAGAAAAGGAAGTGAAACTCATGATTTTGCACAAAAAGGAAAATAATAATAGCTAACTAACTAGATTCCCGGCAAGCACTTTCCTTGAAGCATCATATTTAACTGCTAATTGCTAACGTGAATGCCCCTCCCCCTGCCCTTTTAACGATGAAACTCACTGGTTCACTTTTTCTACTTCCTGTCTTCAGGCAATGCAGTCTTTATGCGCCCCCTATTCCCTATATTTTTCTCCTGGGGCTTCAGCTCTATTTAACGTATGTTTCACTTTCGAAATCTTGTTTAAAGATTCCCTCCCCACAAGAGAATGAAAGCCCACAAGACTAGGCTAATTTGAATTTTTCCTTGAGTTCTGAATCCCAATGAGTGCCTGGTACATAGTTGACTCCTAATCCCCATTCTTTTTGGAGTAAATGAATACATAAGTAAGGAAATCGAGTCTCAGAGATTAAGTAATTTGCGAAAATAAGCAGGTAGTAAATTGAATACGGATTCAATAATCACCTTTTAAAACTATTACCATTTCACCAGAGACATAATAATGCAGGCTGAAGGTAAGTCCTCCCGGGACTATGGTAGTGGGAATAGGGTGGGGGCCTGAATTGCCAGGATTTGGTGCTGAATTAGCGGTCAAAGGATGCTAGAAGAATGCAGCTTAATTTCTAGATTGGGAAAATAGGTGGGTAAATGGTGCGCTTCTTCAGGAAAAAGAATTAACAGATTCCTGATTAGCCAGCACTGTAGGAGGAGGACATGTCTTTTATTCAATCCTTTTTCACTATCCCCAGGAGTACTAAGAAGTGCTAGTATGCACCAGGTAAATCTAACCCACCCCCAGTGCGGGTTAGACACAGGTGCTTTTAACTCTGAGGTTAGCAAGAGTTTAACTGAACTATTTTTCTTTTTGAAACAAGTCTTGCCTGCGTAGCCCCAGGTGGTCTTAAATTCACAGAACTTCTGCCTCAACCTCCCAAATACTGGGATTAAAGGCATGTGCCACAACCCTAGGTCTGTCTGCTGCAAAATTTTAAGGCAGACGCTCAAACTACCGAATGACCCACGTGTAGGCAGGCTGTGGTCATGCTTCCAAATTTTTGTGGACAGCAGTAGTGGGGAAGAAAGTGTTTGCACACACGCACGGGGGTGGGTGGGCCAGGAATGCACCCGGCGGCTCTGCACAACACCGCACGCGGCCGCCTTCGCACCAGGCGGCGGTCTCGGTCAGTTAGCCAGACCCAGAAAGCTCGAGCCTTAAACCCCCAACCCCTAGCCTGGCGCGAAGCTGGGTCGCGCCGCTCGGGTCCCGCGGCCTCCGGCCGGCAGGAGGCGCTGTGAGCTCGCACGGTGCGAGCAGGCGGTCTCTCCCTGGTGCGCATGCTCGTCCCCACTACCGGCTGGATTTTTTTTTTTTTTTTCCGGGCGGCCCCGGCGGCTGCGTACTGGCTGTGGGATGGGAAGTGAAGCCCCAGCGAGCTGCTGCGGCGGGGCGGTGAGGAGCAGCCAGCGGGAGGAGGCGGCGGCGAGTCGGTGAGCACCGGAGAGCGCGGAGCCGGGCAGAGGGAGCACCTGCAGCCAGCGGCGGCGGCCCCACCATGGCGATTCGCAAGAAGAGCAACAAGAGCCCGCCGCTGCTGAGCCACGAATTCGTTGTGCAGAATCACGCGGACATCGTGTCCTGCTTGGCGATGCTCTTCCTGCTGGGGCTCATGTTCGAGGTGAGCCCCTCAACCACCGGCCCCCGCGCCCAGCCGTGGGCAGCCAGGCCCCGGGAGGAGCCGGCCTGGAGCTGCGGACCGCCGGCCGGGCTCCGGCCGCTCG
>NW_008351958.1:950029-998333 GCF_000622305.1 Nannospalax galili | reverse complement strand
GCCGCCCGGCTTGGGCTGCAGAACATCGGGGCCCGGGACCGTTGCGCCGGCCCGGGTGACTGGCACGGCCCCTCGCCGGACCCACCCCGCAGCGCCAGAGTCCTGGCTGCCGCCAGCGTGGAGGGCGGGGACCGCGGCGTCCTAACCCCGAGGCACACCCCGGTGGTCTCGGCTCTGCACTTACAGCCGCGGAACCCAACTTTTTGTCCTGACGCTTCTTGGCCTTTGCTTTCCGGGAGAAACGAGGTTGGAGCCCTGCGTTGAGATGCTCACCGGCTGTGTCGAGTTGAGCATTTCGTTTCCCGAAGCAAGAGACGATGAGAATGTCAGGCGTGTGTAAATTCTCTTCCCACAGATCTAAGTATTTTGATGACTTATTTAATAGCTGTTGAATGTGGATAATAAACTTTGCAAGGTGACTCCGTAACAGCCTACGGATTTTTTTTCCTCCCTCCCTGGTACATTCTCCCACTCTTTCGCCCCTAATTTTTGGTCCATAAGTCTCCAAATCTCACCAAATATATTGATATTATGATTATTATTATTTTGTCTCCTCTTCCTCTGGCGTGTAACCTAGTGAGGATAAAGGCTTTGGGTTTTGTTTTGTTTTGGTTTTGTTTTGGTTTTGTTTTTTTTTGGCTTTTTAACTAGTCGTTTCCCACTGTCTGGAATAGAGCTTTGAAGATTTGAGTAAAAAGAATTGTTTAGAGAAACTGATTGGAATGAGACAGCTGGTAGGAACCAAAAGGCAAATATGGTGTTTTAAATCGAGCCCCATTTGAGTGTTTTTAAAAGTTATTACTAGATACCGTGCTTTTTTCTGTTTGATCTCTTGTAATGTACTTTGCTGAATCCAGATACAGATACTTTTTATTCCTGATTGTGTCACATATGGTTGCAGCCGCTGCTGAGGACATAGTACAGTAGGTGTACTTGAAGAGAAAGTGGGAGAACTAACACGTCACAAGGTGACTAGGTAACCCAAATCTGAGACTTAATTTGCCTGCCCTTGTAAAGGAAGTAAAAATCACCTGTACTGGTCTCCTCGCAGTTCTTGCAATAATCAGATAATAGCAGGGGCCATCTGACAGTGGCAAAGAATTATATGAATGAAAAAGCGCAGGGTTGGGTATGTGGTTCTGTGGTAGAATGCTTATTTGTTAATTATTTATTGGAGATTGAACCCAGGGCCTGGTGCAGGTTGGGCACTGACCTGTACTCCTGTCTCTTGGTGCTTGCTGTCATGTACCATGAGTGAGGTCCTGGGTTCAGTTACCAGCAACATACAATGCTAAACATTTGTAATCTCTGAATTTATTATGTTTGTCTGCTGTAATGTTAAAAATTACATGGTTGGTACATACCTGTAATCCCAGCAATCTGGAGGCTTAGAATTCCTGATTTTAAAGGCATAGTTTAGGGTTCTTAGGATCTGTAGAGCATATTGCAATGCTTTGAAGGAGGTGAAATACCTAGGTCAGAAATTCTGATACTTAGAAATACCATACCTTTGTTGATTGTTACCTAGATGTTAATATTAAATTTTTAAAGTTGCTCCAAAAGAGAGTATTGAAATGGCAAACAGAAAAGGATAGTTTGTACAAGCCACTTGTTTTTTTCTTACCATATGTTAAACTTTTAGGATTTGAAAGCATCATTGTATAGGGAGGGTAGTGATTAGGTGAGTTTTGCTGTTTGACTCTCAGTCATATAGTTACAGAACTACAGTATCTGTGCAGAAATGATAGAGAAGCTGATATTTTACAGAACTGTGAAGCCTTTTGTGTAAGTACATGGAAGAAATGCAAGGGGATTTATGGTGGTGTCAAGAAGTCAGATGCTGTGTTACTAGTCAAAATGAAGACGCAATGTAGAAGTACTACAAAAGTCTACATTCTGTAGCTGATTGTTCAAGGTAGGGAATATCAGAACTTCAATTTTCTTATATGGGCCTGGAGAGAGAGCTCAGTGGTTAGGAGCATTGGCTGCTCTTGCAAATGGACTTGGGCTCAGTTACCAGCACCCACATGGCAGCTCACAGCCCTCTGCAGCTCCAGTTCCAGGGACTCCAGCGCCCTTTTCTGGCCCCTCCAGGCACTGCACACACATGGTGCACTTACATGCAGGCAAAAAAAAAAAAAACACACATTAAATTTAAAAAAATGGGGTTACTTCGAGATTTAAAGTAATATGTATTCATTCAGTGCTGTGCTTACAAGGTAGCCATGGTTATTCCTTGGAAATTCATCAGTGTTGGAAAATGATGGCAGCATTTTTATATGAGAGATTACAAATATAACTAATGATTTTATGTTTGAATTAGGAAAATTCATACAGTCAAAAAAATGCCAGGGCTGGAGAGATGGCTCAGCAGTTAAGAGGACTGACTGCCCTTGCAGAGGACCCGAGCTTGATTCCCAGCACCCACATGGCAGCTTTAAACCGGCCTTAACTCCAGTTCCAGGGGAATCCGAATGACCTCTGTGGCATTGCACAACACGGGTGCACTCACATACATGCAGGCAGTACACTCATACACATAAAAATAAAAATAATAAAGAAAATATATTTTTTTTTAATGCATGGGTTGCTGAAGAGATGGCTCAGTAGTTAAGAGCACTGACTGCTCTTGCAGAGGACCCAGGTTCGATTCCCAGCAACCACACTGCAACTAATAACCATAACTCAAGTTCTAGGGATCCAGAGCCCTCTTCTGACCTTGGAAAGCTTTCTAGAAGAGATGATGTGTAGGAAGAATGAACGTTCTTTCTCTTGAACTTTCAGATTTGTGTGTGTGTGTGTGTGTACACATGCCATGGTACACATATGGAGGTCAGGGGACAACCTGTAGGAATCAGGTTTCTCCTTCTACCGTGTGGGTTCTGGAGATGGAATTCAGATTATCAGGCTGAGCAGCAGGCACTTTTACCCACTGAGCCATAGATTTTTGTTTTAGTGGCATCTGCCCCCCACCTTTAAAACCAATTTTGCATAAATTGGTGGAGAAGTGGAATTGGATAGTCAGAAATTGGCTTACCTATCAGGAACCCAGTGTGTGCACTAATCATACCTCTAGCAAGTATGAAATAGTTCACACCTCTATAACATGAGGACCAGGCCCCAGCTGACAACCATTCCAAACAATATTGTGAAGTTTGTGACTTTGCATGCATAGGCTTGGATTCCTCAGTAGTTTTCGGTAACCTACTTAAGATGGGTTTGAACGAATCTCTTTTTTTCTTATAAAGAAATAGCGGTATAAGAGTCCAGGACTGTGCCGTTACTCTTTGTATAATAAGTGTCAGTATAGCATGTTTATCTTACAGAGCGGTATATCTTACCAGGACCTCACTGTGCTAGTCATTTAAAGTAGTGCTGGGTGGGTTGGGAGGCTTAGGAAGATGCCAGCGAGAATGAACTCCAGCTTGCTTCTCTGTGTGTTTTGGAGGTGTATAGCTTGTGTTTTCCTCCTCCCTCATTCTGCCTAATGTCACATGTCCAGCTGGAGGCCAAATTTTCATTTGGAAGCCTAGCATAAAAGGATAATCTAATTCTTGTTGCGTCTAAATTTGGTACTGTATATCTTTGAAGAATTACATTTGCTGTGTATAAAGGACCCTTTAACACAAAGTTTTCTTAACTGTGGTATTGGTGACCTCATCAACTAAAAGCAGATATGGAGCTATGGGAGAAGAGAAGAGCATGAATGTGTGGGCGTGTCTACATGCCCACAGCACACCAGTGGAGATGAGAGGACAGCTTGGCAGGAGTCTGTTCTCTCCTGCCACGTGGATTCTGGGGCTTGAAATCAGGTCGCCAGGCTTGGTGGCAAGTTTTTATCACTAAATTGTCTTGCCGGTCCCACTAAATTACTTGATTTTTAGTTCGTATTATTACCTTTTATTTATTATGTGTGCATGTGGGAGTCAGAAGACGACTTGCATGAGTGTCTTCTTTTCTTCCTCCGTGGGTCCAGGAAATTGGCTTCAGGTTGTCAGGCTTGGCGGCAAGCGCCTTCACCCCATGAGCCATGTCACCAACTCCCCCTCATCAAGTTTTAGTACAGCATCTTTTTAGCCTTTTCTGTTCAACTGTTGTTGCTCCCCTGTTGAGCAGCTCACTTTAGTGACCATATCCTAGAGTTTTTTTTCAAATCACAAAGGCCTGATCTATATCCAGATTTTGAATTCCAAGATAACAGAGTTCAGGCACAGCCTCCATGTTGTTCACCTCTCACTCTGCTGCTCTTGTACCTTCTCTGGCAGTCCAAGCTGTTGGCCTCTTTCCTTTCCTCTATTAACCCCCTGTTACTTTGCTTTTGTTCTGATAGACTTTACTCTGCTATAGGAGCACCCCCCCCACCCCCCAGTCCACAGGGACTGTATTCCAGAATCCCCAACAGATGCCTGAAGCCACATACATGCCTTACCACGTTCTACGTGTGTTCTGCTATACATACATACCTGTGATGGTTTAATAAATGAACTACAGTAATAAAATAGAACAATTACACTGTGATAAAAATATGTGTTTCAGTATGCTATTACGCTGTATTCACCCTTAAGATGATGTGAGACAGGATGAGGTGAGATGTTAGGCAACAGCGTAAGGGGCACTAGAACACAGGCTGTGCTCTGGCAGTTAATCTGATAACCAAACAGCTTCTAGCAGGCCAGTTGGGAGCCTGCACAGTTTTGTCACCCTGTTCATGCTAACCCGGTTTAAAACTTACCTTCTGACCTGGGATTTCCCATGTGTTCAGACTGCTGTTGACCATAGACAGCTGAAACCTTAGGAAGTAAAACCATGGATAAGGGATGACCACTCTTTCTGCCTCACCTTGCCTTTGCCTTTCACTTGTCTTTCCCCTTCCCCTCCTTGTCTTTGTCACTCAGACTGGCCTCAGTCCATGAACCTCCTGCCATAGCCTCCTGAGTGCTGGAATTACTGACAGGAGCCAGCACCCACCTGTTTCTGCCTTTTCTGTGTCTCTCAATTCACATTGCAGAGGATTACCAGAAAAAAAAAAAAAAAAAAAAAATGCACTTTGGGGCTGGAAAGAGCTCAGCAGTTAAGAGCACTGGCTGCTCTTCCAGAAAACCCAGGTTTGGTTCCCAGCACCCCATGGCAGCTAGCAACCATCTATAACTCCAGTTCTAGATGATCTAACACCCTCTTCTGACCTCTGCAGGCTTCTCACACCATAGGTGTACTTACACACATGCAGCAGTATAGGCATACACATAAAATAAATTTTTAAAAAACACACACACAAGCTGATAGCAGAAATCAAGATTTTTGCCTCAGACCATGAATGACATCCAGTGGTGATCTTTTTGCTTTCCCTAGCCAGCTCCTTTTCCTATGGAAACTATGTAATCCTCATCATCCAGGTCCCATTATCCTTAACATGTGATCTAGCATTTTCTCCCCATTTTGTTTGAAAAAGTTTATTGGATATAACCTAAGTGTGGTGATATATCCCTATAATGATAGAGGTTGGGAGGCTGAGAGAAGGTCTTCAGTTCTGTGTCAGCCTCAGCTTCATGTCGGTGTGTATTTAGATCTGAACCCCATTCCCAAGATATGACTTACATACAGATGCTCCAGAAATCCTAAAAAAACAAATTGCTTTTGATCTCAGGCATTGTGGATATGGGTGATTCAGCCAGTCACAGCCCAGGAGGAGGCATTCAGCAGGGCTCTCCTTGCAGTCCATTCCCTAAAACATCCTTCAGTCACTGTTCCCTTTTTGTCGTATGGATTTCATTTCTCCCTTTCCCCCAGCATCCATCCCTGTTGGCCTGTGCAAACTTGGTATCTCTCTACTCTTGCAAACAACATAATCTTCCTGAACATCTGTAGGTACCATTTGTCCCTTTCAGTCCACTGCAACTTGACTTTTTTCGACATTTCATTAACATCACTCAAGCTATGGCCTGTGATGACTTCATGAATTACCTGATGTGTTGCAGCCTCTGTCTCACATCTCTTGAAATGCTTGACTTTGTTGATCTGTCTGGGTTTTGGACATTTCCCCCTTGGCTTTGTGCTAGGCTCTTCATTCCCTTTCTGTCACTCTGCCAGTTGTTTTTAGTTTGAGGGAATGCTGGCTTTCCCATATGATTTATGTTTGCCAACAGGTCAGTCCATGGTGACTTGCCCCATGCTTGGGGCCTGTGGTAGAACACAGTGGCAGAGGGCACCTGGTGGAACAATAGGTGTTGTCCTGTTGAGGAGAGGGAGGGAGGGGATGAGAGAATGAGGCCACACGCCTAGTGACCAGGAGATCTCCCACCAGGCTCTATGACTTAAAGATTCTACTCCAGTAGCATCATAGGCTTTTAGAGTACTATATCCAAAGTATATCAGGGACTTAGGTTCATGTTTTCTCTGTCCTCTCTCTAGATAGTACAGATACTGTACATTTCCTTATAGGATTTATATGTCCCTGTGGGCATATGACTTCTGCCTGTATGTAAATAGAAACCTCCAGTATTCATCTAAGCTAGGTTCTTGCTGCTGAGTTCTAGATTTGGGTGTAGGCTGCCTGCAGCCCTCTCTCACCATCTATCTCATAGATATCTTAGTTTATCCAAAGTTCAGTTTCTTCCCTTTTGCCCTAAACCTGCTGTGTTCTTGTATTCTACATTTTTAGCAGTAGTATTTGCACTTAGCTGTTCAGTAAATAATCTTTGACTCCTTTTCTTTTGTTTACCAGTTGTTCTGCCCCTAAGTGCCTTCTCTGTCCCACCACCACTGTCTTAGTGCAGGCCTTAGAGTCTTTCACATGGTGTCTTGTAGAAGAAGCCTTACGCTTTTACTCAAAATGGTATTTTGTCTGGTGTTTATTTTCCAGGTCCCATGTTGGGTTCTTTTTAAAGCAATTCTTATATTTATTTATTTAGTTAGTTGATACTTATTTTGTGTGTGTGTGTCTGTGTCTGTGTGTCTGTGGTGTGTGTACATGGAGTCAGGACAACGTACAGGAGTTGGTTTTCTCCACCATTTGGGCTCCAGGGATTGAGCTTGGGTTATCAGGCTTGGTAGCAAGGGCCCTTTACCCACTAAACCATCTTCCCAGCCTTCCCATGCTAGGCTCTGCCAGTGACAGGGTGATGTAAACAAGGTCCCAAGTTATCTAGCTTATTTTGCACTGGGCACAAGAAAAATTGGATGAAGTGTTACCATATTATGTGTTTTAAAGGAGGGGAGCACACTTACATTATCTGACAGAGGAAATGCCCTACTCGACAAAGAAGGCTTCCTTGAAAAGATGTGACTGGTTGGAGCTGAAGAGATGGCTCAGCAGTTAATAGTACTGACTGCTCTTGCGGAGGACCCGGGTTTGATTCCTGTGGCGGCTCAGAACTGTCCTTAACTCCAGTTCCAGGGGAATCTGAACCTCTTTTCTGACCTCCGTGGCATTGCACGACATGGGTGGGCTCACATACATGCAGGTGATAGACTCATACACATAAAATAAAAATAATAAGTAAAATATTTAAAAAAAGAAAAGATGTGACTGAACTGAGATCTAAGGCAGAACGTTTAACAATGGTGCAGGGACTGGAAGGAACCAAAAAACAGGCGGAACTGGTCTGAGATGAGACTGGAAACAAGAGCAGTGTAGGCCACATTGTCCTGGAGATAGGAATTCAGTGGAAGATTCTTAGCTAGAGTAGGGAACACTGTACACAGATGTTTGTAGCAATTGGAGGACTGAAGAGGATGTGAGAACTTAGGTTATAGCTTTCTTCCTCAAAAGCACAAACACTCCTTCCTTAAAATCCTCCACTCCTAGTAAAGCACTCGACAGTATTTCTGGGCTTTTCTTCTACCCTTCCCTGGCCTTAAACTTCCTGCAGCTTCACCTTATTTCTACCCAATTCTGCCTCCTTCATCCTTTGTGGGCCTGGGGAGTTCCCAGCAAGACAGAGCTCTTGCACCACACCTCCAAGAAGCATTCCAGAATAACCTTCATTTCTACCCCAGGGCAAAGTAAAGAAGTTGGTCATGTATCCTGAGTATCTGTAGTGCAAGTTGTCAGTGTGAATTCTGCAGTGTTGGAACAGTTTCTTTGCCTGTCTTGACGCACCAAAGCTTCCCACCATGGGATGATTTCATGTGTCTTGTTTGATCCTTCCTATGTAGTACTATTCTTGGTGTTTGTAAATGTTGGAGTAATCGTTGCATTTTTCTCTTGTGACCAACTTTTGCCAGTATTCAAGTTAATAAAACATTTACTGACCACCTACCAGGTCTGGGGGAGGGAGCGTTAACACATAGACTGTGTATGATCCATTTTTCTTAGGCTAATTCTGCTTGTTTTTATTAATTTACACAACACTTTTCTTGATAGGAACTTTGTGTTCATTGTTCTGTTGTAGAGAATCAATATTTGAAAAATCATTGTTTGCTGGAACTGCAGAAGGTATTGCTTTTGAAATGTTACAAAGTTAAGGGTGAATTACGCAGTCGAAATTGCAGAAAAACCCTTCAGTGAATTGCCGTAACTTCCAAGCTCAACCATGTGCCTGCCAGGGTGCCACAGAAAGAAGTAGGGTGCTCTGCTTCTTGGAATCGGGGGCAGAATTTTGTAGTCTTTTTGCCCCTTGTGTATTGGAGTCACAATTGACTTGATCTTTTTCCTGCTTTCTAGATAACAGCAAAAGCTGCCATTATTTTCGTGGCTCTTCAGTACAACGTTACCCACCCTGCAGCAGGTAGGTAATTTTTCTGTAAAGGTCTGTATTTAGGTAGAAGTACAGTTGACCAATTTGTAAATAGTCAGGAACACCAGAGTCTACATTACTGTCCACAGATCCCATCCATGATTAGACTAAGCATTGTTTTGATGATTTGCTAATAAGATCAGGTGTTTGGGGGTTATTTTATCCTAAACAGTATATGAAACTCAGTTTTATGTGTTTATTATTTATTACCTATTTGTGAATGGTCTTAATTCTATCAAAGAACTATTTGTATTGCCTTCTCTGTTTTCATAAAGAAAATTCTAAAAATATGCTAAATGTCATTGCACAGTCAAGAGTTGTACAGGCACGAGGTTCAGGTTCAACTTTTTGGCATCTAAGTTATATTTTGGCCTGAGAATAATCCCTTCAGACTTATTTTCATTTTTTGTTGTGTTTACCTCTAGCAGTTATTTTGACTAGAGAGAATAGTAATAGACTCTAGGAAATATCAGGTAATTGTATCCAAATGATACTTGTATTTCAGAAAGTTTTAGTTCTAAATTACGCTATGGAAAAGTCAAGTTGCCATGAGAAGTTGACTGTGGTTGAGCACAGAAATGTAATTAACTAACTTAAATGAGAGTTAGGATGCTTGGTTAATGAAATAGCAACACACTCTTAGTAAATCTGCTCTGAGGTTTTTTTTACTGTGAATGTAAGATCAGATATATAACACTGAGGGTTGTGTTGTTATTTATAGTTTTGTGAATGCTTGAATTAGTGACCTAGATAAAAAGTTACTCCAAAGTGACCTGTTGTTTTAGCAGTGGCCTATACCAGCATAAAATTTTACCTTAATGGTCCCATAAACAAGCCCAAGAACACATGTTAGTACTTCACAAATACTAATATTTGTTTTGAAATTTTTAAGCAGTTTTAAGAATTAAAAACAAATTTTCTGGCCAGGCATGTTCGTGCATGCCTTTTAAGCACAGCACTCTGGAGGCAGAGGCAGGCAGATTTCTGTGAGATCAAGGCCAGCCTGGTCTACATAGTGAGTTCCAGGCCAACTGGGGCTACAGGGAGACCCTACCTCAAAAACAAGCAAATAGAAACAATAATAATTTTACCAATAGTTGCCTCTCTACTGCGGGGAGATTAAACTAAATCAATCAAAGTCAGATTGGTTTCTACTGGGAAGCGTACTACGATGTCTATTGAAATAGAGCTAGGAAAGAAAAAAAGAAAGAAAGAGCCAGGACATTCCAAAGGGTATTGAGAAGACAGCGAATAGCCTGAGTAGACAATGTCAGTTTATTGAGTGTGGCCTCATCCCGTTTCTTGGTTTTTGATGACTGTAACTAACACACATCGAGTCTTTGTAAGCAATTTCTGAAGCTTTGGGTTTCTGGATAGGCCTTTCCTAAGTTTTCATCACCCCTAAGACTCAAGATGTTTAAGAGCAAATCTTCTATACCTCTGTGGACCTTTTTAACTGGCTTGGTCTTTTGTTCGTTTCTATAGCTGTGTTGTACTTGGTGCTGTTTTATAATCTTACATATATTTTTGTGTATGTGTGTTCTTTCTGGCCTTCAGAAGAACAAGCTACTGAATCAGCATCCCTTTATCACTATGGCTTCAAAGATTTGGCTACGGTTTTCTTCTACATGCTAGTGGCGATAATTATTCATGCCATAATTCAAGAATATGTGTTGGATGTAAGTATTCAATCTCAAAAAAAAATCTCTATTTTGTAAAGCAGTAGCTTTCCATAAGAGAGTCATACATTATGTATATTTTATAATTTATTATTAATTCCTAATAGCTGCTTTTATTTTTAGAAAATTAACAGACGAATGCACTTCTCCAAAACGAAGCACAGCAAGTTTAATGAATCTGGACAGCTTAGTGCGTTCTACCTTTTTGCTTGTGTCTGGGGCACATTCATTCTCGTCTCTGTAAGTATGTCGCTATGTATTGTTCTTAAGTCTCATTTAATATCAGTAACTGTGCTCATTGCCAGGTGTGGCAGTGCATGCCTTTAATCCTGCCACTCAGGAGGCAGAGGCAGGCATATCTCTCTGAGTTCAAGGCCATCCTGGTCTACATATAACTTGGAGGCTAGCCAGAGAGTGAGACCCTGTCTCAAAAAGACTCTTCTCAACAGCGCATGTAAATTGAGAGTTACAGTGATAAATCTGTTCATTTTCATATAGAATTCTTAGTTGTTGCTGTTTCAAAAAGCCTTCCACATCTTAGTCACTAAATGTCGTCATTCTCTCTTTTAGTTCCTTGCAGATACCTTTTTGTCAGCAAGAAGGGTTAGATGTTAGTGGTGAGCTTGCCTCTGTTACATGAGCGGTAATGTGTTTAGTCATTTCCTCCTTTATAAACAGTCAAGTTGTTTTCCAAACAGCTTAAAGTGTATAAATTTTCAAGAAGGGTGATCAGAACATTTAGCTCTCTTTAATGAAGAGAGGAAAGATAGTAGTATCAATTTTAATATGAAATAACAATACCTCACTTTTGTATCCATTCCATGGCTTACCTACTTTTGAGCTTGTTAGGCACATTATTCTTTTAAGTTGTGCTAAAGACTAATAGCAGGCACATTATTCTTTTAAGTTGAGCTAAAGACTAATAGCAGCCAGTGCTCTTAACTGCTGGGCCAGTTCCAGTATCCAACACTTAATGTCAGAGATAGACTAAAACTCAGCTCTTCAATCCAGTGCCTATTCCATCTTACTCTGCTGATTCAATACAGTGAGTGTAAACTTCAGTTTAAAATCAGTTTTCTAATTAAAAAAAATAAGAGTTACACCTCTGGGGTAAGATAGTCTTGTTAAAGGTAAGTCATTTTAGATTTTAGAGGGGTTTAACATGTGTAGTAATTTTCACCAAATACATCCAGGTTTCTGAGAAAAAGACCTGGGTAGTGTTTTGTGGACATGAACCTGGCAGCATTGTGAGCTTCTATCTGTCAGGAGATCCAGGTTTCCCGAAGCTTCTTCTAATTACCTGGGACAGAATGTATCGCTCCCATAGCTGTCTGTCTGATACGTACTGTTGCTGTTGATTACATATGTTTGTGTAGATATACTTTTTACTCTACTGTATTGAAAGATACTTGAAAAACTAAAACATTTTATTTTCGCTGGACCTGATTGTGGGAAACTGGAAATATTTATTTGATATTCACAGACTAATTTTCATGTCCTTTCTCATAGGAAAACTATATCTCAGATCCAACTATCTTGTGGAGGGCTTATCCCCATAACCTGATGACGTAAGTAATTTTTAAATCATGTCTTTCTTAACTGAAGACTATGTTCATATCACAAACAAGCAGGATCTATTCTTGCTCTTCTCTTTAAGATTTCATACTAATTGATAAGATAAATGTGCTGCCTGTTGGCCATAAAACAGTGACCACTGTCATTAGGAAGTGTCCTGTGTGCGCGTCATGGATGTTTCTGTTATCTTTGCTCCTTGAGATAACTTATTTTAACATAATTTTAATTTGGTCTTCTCCTCCCTTTATGCTCCTCATCTTTTCTCCTCTGCATGGCTATACCTTTCCCATAGTCCTCTTTGTTCCCTTACCCCCTCCATCTCTTTCATTCCTTTCTTCTTTTCTATAAGATTCTTGAAATTGAGGGTTCTTTCTTTGTTATTTTTGTCGGTGCTGCACATTGCTTGCAGGATCTTAGTAGTTATGAAGATACCTACATAAGTTATTCGCTTAGCTCCACGTAGCACCACTATTCCACAGTCATTTCCCTTGATAATTTGCCTGTATAGGTCCTTTGCATCCCCAGATTTGTTGTTAGGGTTTACAGTATCTATGTATTATTTTTATTTTATGTGTATGAGTGTATTGGCTTCATGAATGTAAGTGTACCCATGTTGTACCATGCCCACAGAGGTCAAAAGAGGGCATTGGATCCCCTGGCACTAAAGTTCTAGGTCATTATGTGGGTGCTGGGAACTAAACCCAGGTCTTCTACAAGAATAGCCAGTACTCTTAACTGCTAAGCCAAAAATTATCTCCTTAGCCCCAAATTATTACTATTTTTTAAATTTATGTGTAGAGTGCTTGCAATGCTCACAGAGGCCAAAAGAAGGTTTCAAATCCCCTGGAACTGGAGTTACAGGTTGTGAACTGCCACGTGGATGTTGGGAACTGAACCCAGGTATTCTGCAAGAGCAGCCAGTGCTCTTAACTGCTGGGCCAGCTCTTCATCCCCTCTTTTCCTTTTTGTATACTTTGCTAGGTAAATTGTAGATGCTTGCAACCTACATGGCACTCACTAAATACTTTGTGATCTGAGATTCAAGAAACAGGCATGAAGGAAAGAGAGTAACATGTCTGTACACATATTGACTTCAATCCAGCAGGAATATCCACCAAACAATTAAATTGTTGATTTAAAGCAATTACAGTAGTATGTTGAACTTTTATTAAAATGAAGTTATAAACATGGTACTTTTGTGGAACTATATTACCCTTCCAGAAATGGCTTCAGATTGACTTTGTGTTTTCCATTTTAGACTTCTAGAGAGAAGGGAGAATAAGATGAATCAGAGGGGCCAGAGGGTTATACTATAAAGAAGAGGCTGTAGGCTGGGTAAAACATGCCTCCTGGGAGCCATCCTGTGCCTTGTTCCTGTCTTTAATTCTGCCTCTGCCTCCATTTATTGGATTTTCTCCATGTTGCAGCAGATGGAATTACAGTATTTCCCGAGTTTTATTGTGATACTGTACCTGTCTTTCACCCTTCCCTGTTGGTGAAATCTGATTTGTGGGTCAGTTGGGCCCCTTGTGTCTTTCTGTAGCTAATGTGGCTGGCTCAGTCAGTTTCAGGGAACTAAGGACAGGCTCGGGCTCTGTACACATACATGCTTTGAAGCACACCTGGTTCATCCAGAATTGGCTGATTGGTAGCTATAACCTAGGGAATTAGAGAAAACTGACTGCCAGGAGCTGTTTAAAGAAGGGTTGAGTACTGCATGAGATAACACAAACGTAGCTGTCCCAATAGCCAGGGTTTGATGTTGGTTTTGTTTTTAATACTATACTTAAGAAACTTATTTTTTGCTTTCTTGCACAGATTTCAAATGAAGTTTTTCTACATCTCACAGTTGGCTTACTGGCTCCATGCTTTCCCTGAGCTCTACTTCCAGAAAACCAAAAAAGTAAGCTGGGGTTTCCTTTGTGTACTTTAAAAAGTTGTCATCTCTGAAACTGAATACTTCTTTCTGGCCTTATCCTCCCTTCAACTGCCTCTGCCAGTCTCCACCTCCCCCTTCATACAAAAACTAAAATCCTTAAATAGTTCTTGACAAAAGAAACTTTACTTGATATTTAACTTTTGCATTTACATGCTAATTGCTCATTTTTAAATTGTGTTAGTAATTTAAAGTCTAAGCACATTTTAGAATGTAGTATTGGTTTCATCTCATTGGTTTTCTTAGCAATTTATTTCACAAGTAATTCATTAGGTTACAACTAACAATTCTTTATCTAAGTCTCAAAGAAGAATTTGGTATTGACAAAAAACTAAACCACAGTTAAATATTCACCAGGGAAGCCTTTCCTGAAATGGGTGGAGCAGATGTTTGTTTAAAGAAATCAGTCAACTCCTGGAGCCCTTCAGTGCCCCGCTTTATGAAATCACTTTCCACAGTATCACTACGTCAGCTTTTTACTTTGTTTAACTTTTTTTTTCCTCCTCTGAAACCTCCGCCAGCTTCTCATTGCTTTAGACTGAAGCTGCTCATCTGTGCTGCAGGCGTATGTGCTCTGCCCCATCCCCTCACCCATTCCTTCTGCTTTCATTTCACAGTGATGTGCTCTGATTGTAGAATCTAACACATGGGCTGTTCTTTCATGGTTACCTTTCCCTCTAGTAAATTAATCAAGCACCTTATTTCTTTTTGACCAGATAGATAATTTTTTTAAAAACTCCATATGGCCAGGTGTGGTGGTGCACGCCTTTAATCCCAACACTTGGGAGGCAGAGGCAGGTGGATCTCTGTGAGTTCAAGGCTGGCCTGGTCTACATAGTGAGTTCCAGGTCAGCTGGGGCTACAGGGAGACCCTGTCTCGAAAAAGACAAAAAAAACCCCTCTATATGTGATCTATTTACTGGGATTTACTTCAAAAAAATATCAGATAAGGGTAAACAAGCACAGATATAGATGAAACAGTTTTGTCATTTGTTAATAAATTGAGTCTGGGTTATAAATACATACTGATTCATTTTACTCCTTGTTAGTTGTATATGTATTGACATTTGCCACATTGAGAATGTTTGCCTCTTTAAGCCCCTTACTTTGAGAGAAGTCTTCCTAACTAGAATTATGATAACCCTTTACTAATCAATGTATCTCTGCCCTCTCCAAAGCCACAGATACTTTCTTTAAAAGTATGTACTATAAGTAGGCCCTTTATCTGTCTGTGTTGTATGTGTACCAAGTGTCTGGGTTTTTTTTGTTTGTTTTTGTTTTTAATGTCTGCTGGGATTAGGAAACAATATGAAATTAGAGGCCATGTGCTGTGACATGTGGTGTTGATTTATTTTATAAAGTCCAATGTTTTTCTAGTTAAATTGGTAATAAATGTTAGGGTGAGGATTCTCATTTGTTTTAAATGTTGAAGAATTACTAGGCCCACAGTCTCTAGTAGCTCTTCATTTAGTGAGCGCCTCACATGAGTCTTGGCTGTCCTGGAGCTCCCCTGTCCTAAATGTAGCCACTAGCCACATCTAAATAAAGTTAAGTAAAGACACAGTTCGCTTTCTTGGTCACACTGGCCATATTTCAGCGCCCAGAATTTGCCATTTTGGATAGAAGATACACTTTTTTTTTTTAAAGACATCATTTTTCTGTGTAGCCCAGTCTAACCTGTAACTCAAGATCCTCCTGCCTCAACTTCCTGAGTGAGGGGAGATTACAGGTATGTGCAAAGTTTAGATGGAGATTTATGGAACACTTTTGTTACCATAGAAGATTCTGTTGGATGACACTGCTGAGAGTGTCATAGTTTCATGATGTCTTTGTACTGTATCATGGCTCAGCTGTTTCAAGTGAGCGTCCTTTAGGTATTTGCATACTTATGGGCATAGTACCTCTGGGTTTCATTATTAATCCATGTCTCTATATTGCTCACTGACCCTAGTAAGTAAAAAGGAACATTTCAAAGCAATTGTTCATTTTAGCTCCTAAAGCTTTTTTCTTATCAGTTTCTGCCAGATGGCATTTCTCCAGAAATGCAGCCTAATTTTTATGGAATAATTTGCATAACTTAGAACTTAACGGAAACTATTTTTAACACTTATATGTGACAGTTGAAAGTAACTGTTTCAAGTAATTAACATAATTTGAAAGCAACAGCTGCATATGTGTTAAACAGTTTCTTAAAATTTACTCTATGGAATTTATTTTTGGAAAAAATCTTTACTGGAAGGAACTAGTACAGTGATTGTTTTCAACCAGTCTCTCAGACAGATGAATAGAGAAAGGAACACTATTAGGAGCAGTGGAAGAGGAATGCTAGAGGCAAGTAACTTAGTTTCTTTTAAGAATATTTAAATTGCAGATGTTATGGAGACTTCAATATGAACAAAACACATCTTCATTTTGCCCATGAGAGTTGAAATACTATTCATAGCCAGGCACTAAGTGTGACCTGTAGTTCAGTTCCAAAGGCACAAGGTTTGGGCCCAGTTGTTCAGGTGCAGCCTGAGCAACATAGCAAAAGACCCTATCTCAAAAATAATAATGCCATAGCCCATTTGAATATATGAGGTTTAGAGAAGTAATGAAACCACCAAATATTCTGTTGCTGATACTCAAATTTGTTTTGGTTATAGAGAATATAATTATACAAAATATTAAAAATGGTTTTCCCCATTGCCACTTCATGAATGTTAGATTCACACTTTCCATCTGTGATATTTTGTTCATCTCTCATTCACTGCTGAAGCCACCCTTTGAATAATCTAGCAAAGATTTTTCAGAGTCTGTCAATAGACCGCAATAAGTTATTTTAAAATTGCAGTAATGGAAGCTTTTTATTTAGCCTTATGTGTCTTCCCAGACATTTATTTATTAAGCTCAAAATAATCACTGTAGACCCTGTAATAGAAGAAGGGGGAAAAAAAAAACTGATTAAGATGCTTCCTTGGGTTATAGAGAAATCTTTGCCTTTTATAGGCATATATATGATAGTTTGTAAAATTTGGTTTTACTGTAGTGTTGTCAAGAAACATTTTCTTATGCAATTTACCAGTTATTCTCTTTAATAAAGATAGTAGAATAAGAAGTGAAAATGTCACTTTGGAAAACATGCCCCTCTTTTTTCCATGAAAAATGAGATTGTCCAAATTTCAAGGCATTCCATGATTTCTTGTATGAGCGTTAGTATTGAGGATGTACGGCCAGATGTAGTCATGCACTGATCATACCGCTTGGGAGGCTGAAGTAGAAAGACCAAGACTAGGCCAGCCTTGAGCTATAGCAAAACCTCATCTCTCGAGTAAAGAAGGTATAATAGCTTGGAAACACTCTTTAAATAACTCAGTTTCATTGTGTGTGGGGTGTGTGTGTGTGTGTACGTGTACATGGATGTATGAATGTGCATTCACGTATGTCTCACTAGGTAGACCAGCCTGGCCTCAAACGCACAGAGATCCACCTGCCTCTGCCTCCCAAGTGCTGGGATCAAAGGTATGCACAACCACGCCCTCTGAGTATTTTATTTTTAAATAATCTTAAAATCTCATTGTAGCTTCTGATTAACTTATACAGCAAAATCCTAGGATGATATATGGGAATGTGTTGAAACAAGAATAGCTTTTGCTCAGCCCATTTCTGTTGCTCTTGACCTTGGTTTCTAGAGCAGCGATGAGCCCTTCTTGGACAGCTTACTGATTCCCTGGCTGATCAGCAAACTGATTTTGTGAACTCCTCTGAGAAGGCCCAGTTCTAACCATCCTTTCTGGTTCTTTGCTTTTCTCCACACCTTACATCACTGTGTAAGCTCCAGTGCTAGGTGGGAACTTGGCTGTCGTCACCAGACATGAGAGTGGACATGGCTTACTCCACAGGGATGAGAGAATACTAGGGGAGAGTGGCCTAGGACAATATGCTAACAGCAGTCTTTTTTTTTTTTCTTAAAGAATTTAAAAAATTTTATTTATTGAAATTTTATAAATTTCATACAATATATTTTGATCATATTTAGCTCCCTCCCCAACCCCCACTGGATTTCCTTTACTCTGTCACATATATATATATGAAGGCCTATTGAGTCAAGTTTGTGTACACAAATGTCCCTCAGTGTGGGTCCATCTACTGGAGCCTGGTTAACCTATCTAGTACCTTCACATTCTTAAAGAACACACTCTCTCTCTCTCTCTCTCTCTCTCTCTCTCTCTATCTATCTATCTATCTCAGCAGTTATTGATAGCCAGTAGTTCTTCAACTAAGGTTAGGGCTTCTTACCCACTTTCCCACTTCTATGCTGGGATTTTGTCTGACTTGAGTTTGCATGGGACTTGTGCATGCTGTCACCATTGCTGAGAGTTCATATGACCAGCTGTCTGGAGAAGTCTGTTTCCTTGTCATCCACCACCTCTGGCTCTTACAGTCTTTCTATCCTCGTCTTCCACAGTGGTCTCTGAGCCTTGGGTGGCAGAGGTTTGACATAGGTGTGCTGTTCAGGGATAAGCATTCTGTAGTTTCTTATTCTCTGCACTTAGGCCAGTTGTGGCTTTCTGGGTTAATCACCATCTTTTGCATGAGGAAGCTTTGCTAATGAGAGTTGAGAGGTGCCTTAATGTTCTTTCTGCCCCCTGTTCTGCTGTGTTCCTTTAGCCTTAGGTGTAGAGATTGCATTATAGGTGTGTTATTTAAAGCTGGGCACCTCACAGACACTTGTGTTTGACCAGTTGTGAAACTTTGTAATAGTCTCCATCTGTTGCAAAACAAAGCTTCTTTAAGAGGTACACTTACTGTAAATATAAGAATACATATTTAGAATACAGTAAGAAATTACATTGGTCTAGGGATGTGACAAATGTAGGTCTTTCTTTAGGTCTGTACGTATTTGGCTGTGTTTACAATACCACATATGAATTCCCTCCCATGGAGCAGGCCTAAATCTATTTAGATAGCTGTTGATTAACCCCAAGATAAAAATACCACTACTAAACCCGTAGAGATTATTTGCTGGGCCATTGTCGTTCATAAATTCTATACAGCTGGGTGGGATCATTGATTGGTTTTCTTCCATGGCAGTTTGCATGGTATCTTCTGATGCTATGGGAGCTAGTCTTCAGGGAGAAGGTTTCCAGATCAATCCAGCTCAATTACGCCAAGTCCTGTGTTGGAAGTATGTCCTGTCTTCAGCAATAGGGTCTTACCTTCAAGTTCTGGAAGGCAAGAAGGCTCTCAAAGGCTGTGGCAATAGCCTATATTATTTGGGGTATCTCTTACTCTACCCTGACCAGCAACTAGAAAGGAGCTTTCTCCTGCCTGGCACTGGTTTTTGTTATGCAGCCTTCCATTATGCATGTGCATGTATACAAATTGTGTGTGTGTGTGTGTGTGTGTGTGTGTGTGTGTATTTCTGTAGGTTTTTGAACTAATACATTTCCCTCTGGTTTTTCATACCACCTAAATCTTATTTATCTCCTCTCTCCCATACAGCCTTCCCTATTCCCTCCCCAAGTTAAAGTAACCTCCATTTAGCTGTTATTTTCTAGATAAAATTTCTCATTTTATCTTATTTTTTATTTACTTTTATTTTATGAATATTTAGCCTGCATGTATGTAAGTGCACCTGTGTTGTGCAGTGCCTGTGGAGGCCAGAAGAGGATGTCAGATCCCCTGGAACTAGAGTTACGGATGAGTGTTAGCCACCATGTGGTGATAGGAACCAAATCAGTTCCTCTGCAAGAGCAGCCAGTACTCTTAACCACTGAGCCATCTCTCTAGCCACAAAGTTTCTCATTTTAAAACTCATGATTTATCACCTCCCCTGCTGTTGCTTTTTTGGTTTTTGGTTTTTGGTTTTTTTGAGACAAGGTCTTACTATGTAGCTCTGACTTACCTAAAACTTGATATGTAGACCAGGCTATCCTCGAACTCACAGAAATCCTTCTGCTTCTGCCTCTCAATTACTGGGATTAAAGGTGCGTACCAGCATATCTTTCAACTGCTCTTTCTTCATTGTTCAGAATGATTTGCCCTGGGTGTCTGCTTTCCATTACCCATGGTTGTTATTCTCATGTCTGTTCCTCTTTTGCCTGGGGTTTTTTTTTTTGGTATTATAGTTCTTAGCCTTCTTGGGTAGGGATGAGCTAACTTACCTGGGGTCACACTGACAAAAAGTGCAGAACATAGCAGCTACCCATTTTCTTATTTACTTCTACTGTCTCTGTGATAGGCTTTGAATGTGCAAGCATAGCTTTGACACAGATTTGTTTGAATACAGATGCAGGAACTATTACCTGGAAAAAGTTTCCTGGTCCTCTGTCCCTTCTGTCCATGCTATTTTAACAGCTTGAGCAACTGTTGGTCATGAGAGTGGAAGCTGGTAATGGCATTTTATCCTCTATCATTACTGACTCAGTTGTTGACTGCCAAAAAGGCAAGGCAGAGATGCAGAATTGACTGGGTTTAGGAAAGACGCTGTGTGGGTTCTGCTGTTAAAAATGAACATTTTTTAACTGTGTTTCATCTTTGATGTGTCTTTGTGTTTGCAGGAAGATATTCCTCGTCAGCTTGTCTACATTGGTCTTTACCTCTTTCACATTGCTGGAGCTTATCTTTTGAAGTGAGTTGCGGTTTGGCTTGGGTGTGACTAGACTAGGCAGAGAGGATGCTAATTTATCTGCATTGGGAATTAATCTCTCACTTCCTGTGTGTTCTTCCAATAGCTTGAATCACCTGGGACTTGTTCTTCTGGTGCTGCATTATTTTGTTGAATTTCTTTTCCACATTTCTCGTCTGTTTTATTTTAGTGATGAAAAGTATCAGAAAGGGTAAGTATTTTAACTATTCTTTTGGTTGCGCAGCAGGGGTTTGAAGTCAGTGTCTCTTAGGACAGCTGGGGCTACAGGGAGACCCTGTCTCAAAAAAAAAAAAAAGGCTGTATCCTTGAGAGGTTTTTTGTTTGCTTGTTTTTTTTTATGTGTATGCCTGTATTGCCTGCATGTAAGTGCACCCATGTCATGTAATGCCCACGGGGGTCAGAAGAGGCTGTCGGATCCCCTGGGACTGGAGTTACGGACAGTTGTTAGCTGCCATGTAGGTGCTGGAATTCGAACCCAGGTCTTCTGCAAGAACAGCCAGTGTTGTTAACTGCTGAGCCATCTCTCCAGCCTGTCCTTTATGCTTTTTAAATTGTTAGTAGTTAAAAGAAAATGAAATTATTTAGCAATAGTAAAACTTTATATTTTATGTTGAAAATGGCAATCTTTCTTAGCTGGAAAGATACTATATTGAGAGTTTCCAAGGCTTTTGCAGTCTATTTTTCTGTTAGGAATTTTCCTGCTTTATTTATTGCATGTTTTTCCTTTGAAGAAAGGTGTGAGGAAGAAGTAAAGTTTCAGAGGACAGTAAAGGGATAGGACCAGTGAGGTGGCTTAGCAGTGCCTTGCTTATCAGTGACTTAAAGTGCTTGCCATGCAAGCCTGAGGACCTGGGTTCAACCCCTAGAAGCCTTGAAAAGGTGAAAGGAAACAACCAGCTCCACACAGTTATCTTCTAACATCTATATGTGGGCCATGCACACACACACACACACACACACACATGCACACACACACAAAAAAAATGTGAAGAAGAAAAATAGATAATATAACCTCAATACTAAAAAATTTTGATGGGAAAAAGAAAATCAGGTCAAAAAGGAAGATTAGAAAAGTAAAATTTATAGAGTGCAAAGTCTTGAATAACTAAAACTCTCAAATGGGAATCGGGCATTTACTTGTTACAGTATATCAGTTCTGAGGTACATTAATAGTACTTGGAAAAAAATTAAACAGATTTCTCTACTAGAATTCTGAGAAACCTAAATAGACTAATAGATGCTATAGCGCTCCCAAATGTGATTTAAAAAAAATAATAATGCAGTATTTCCCAGGCATTTGGATAAGAAATCTTGCAGAATACTTATTTTAGGGCTGTGGGGATGGGTCAGTAGGAAAAGCATAGGACTTAAATTTGGACCCCTAGGAGCCATGTAAAAAGCTAGGTATAAGACAGAGACAGGAGGCTTCTAGGGGCTGGACAAGCCAAGCTAGCCAATTGGTGAGCTGTGGTTGAGTGAGAGACCCTGTCTCAAAAACTAAGGTGGAGAGTGACTAAGGAAGACACCTGATATAGATCTTTGTTTTAGTAGGAGCCTAATTTCTAATAGAAACTTTTCTTAATGAGACATACCACATTTTTCTCGCAGGTTTTCTCTCTGGGCAGTTCTTTTTGTTTTGGGAAGACTTCTGACCTTAATTCTGTCAGTACTTACTGTTGGTTTTGGACTGGCAAGAGCAGAGAATCAGAAGCTGGATTTCACTACAGGAAACTTCAATGTGTTGGCAGTTAGGTACAGTCACTTTTATTTCCACTGTTAATTACTATGCCTCCAATTTCTCTGTGCTGCACATCATCTAGAAAACGAGGGGACAATACAAGGAACCTTGGGAATAAAGGGAAAGGAGCTCAAGAGAGGAGAGACCATAGGAGAAGGGTATTATTAAGGGAGAAATGGGGAAAATAAGGGCACTTTAAATGGAGAAACCATGGTGAAAGGGTTAGACAATGCGAGAGATAAATAATGCCTAGCTAGTTTTAAAAAAAACAGAGGGAACCATATTAGTCCAACAACCTACTGACAAATTATACATACAATTAGCTCAAGGAACATAATTTACATCTAGTCAAGGTTTATCTGAGAACCTTTGGTCTTTGCCCAAGCTTTTTCTACATAGCACATATTAATTAAAAGTACCAGACTGGTGTAACTAACCTTCTTGGATGTTTAACAGCCATACTTTGAGGCCTATACTGATTTGGTCAGCAGGAAGGACAGTTTTTGCTCCTTGCCCTCCAAGGTTGGCTAAGTTCCAGGGGACTATGAGCATCTCTCAAAATGTCCTGTAACTGTGGAGAGTCACATGTCCTCTTGACCAAGGAGGCCATGGAGACCCCACCAGATGGACTCGAACCAGTGTCCAGTCTACAAAAAGGAGGAAACATTTCCTCTCTGCTTCCAAGTGAAGCTAGTCATGGTCGAGCAGGACCTTTGACTTATCTTCACATAGGCGGAACTGGTAAAAGGAAAGGAGCCAGGGACTCCTTCCAAGCCCATGTGACCCCTGAGGAACAGATCCTCAAAGGACCTTAAGAGTAAAAATAAATTGGTTTGTCTGGGCCAATTGTATAGTCTTAAACGCCCAAAAGGAAAGCATAACCAAAGATTAAAGGGATCAGTATAATTCTTTAAGAGTCCATGTGTATAGCTAAAGGCTACATAACAAGAAACAATGGCAGACAGGAGATACCTTCCTTTGAGTTGTTGGCCACGGTGGCCCAAGAGACTCCCAGACAGTAATCCAGCATAGAACTGGGAAAATGAACAGCAGATCCCAGTCTTATCTAAAGGAATGTTGGGAACTGATTGCTGCTAGATGAGGAAGAGCTGACCTTCCTAAAATAAGGAACTCTAGATAGGCTGACTAGACTCAGTGGACGGACAAGCACTGGGGGCACTGACAACACAGTGGACAGTAACAGGGATGACAGAATATATGGGCTCCAGTGGGGGGATGAGGGGACTATGGGAGGGTGCCATTTGGGATGTGGGTATATAGATGAATAAGATTGTTTGGGATGTTCTATATGAAATAGAAAAAAAAAATCAATAAATAAAAAAATGAGTTATATTTGAGGAAGAAGCATAAAAACTTGCTTCATGTTAATTAGTAGATGTGAAAAACATTACCATTGAAATCTACCTGATGACTTTATATCCATGTTCAGATGCCAAGGATCTCAGAAAGTAGCCAGCTGTCACTAGTAATAATCAGATATACAGAGATTAGAGACACATGTGCAAACATCTAATCATTAGTTGCATTAAAAATGAGTTTTTCTTTATGAAAAATGGGCTGTTACCCTAGCAAAGCTGAAGTAGACCCCCTTTCCTCCCAAACTGCTTCTGGTAATGGTATAGTAACAGGAAAACTAGAACAGCCAGCTCAGAAAATTGAATTGTTATTATGTCAATGCTGTTGTAATGAAATGCTTCTTCTAATTATGTATTTATTAAATAAATATTTTTTAAAAATATTAAGGACAGAAGGATGGGAGAGATGGCTCAAGAGTTAAGAGCACTTGCTGCTCTTCCAGACTACCTGAGTTCTATTCCCAGCACCGACCTCAGGGGGTTCACAACTGCATGTAATTCCAGCTCCAGAGGATCTGATGCCATGTTCTGGATTCCATGGGTACCTTCACTCATGTGCACATACCTCCACACAGACACACACATACATACAATTAAAAATAAGATAAATCATTTTTTAGTTAAGCGTGGCATCATCACATGACTTAATAACCCAGTTCTGTTTGTTTACTCAAAAGAATTGAAAGTGAGTCAGGCATGGTCATGCACACCTTTAATCCCAGGACTCAGAAGGCAGAGGCAGAGGCAGGCAGATATCTGTGAGATCAAGGCCAGCATGGTCTACATAGTGAGTTCTAGGCCAGCTGGGGCTACAGGGAAACCTTGTCTCGAGGAGAAAAAAAGGAACTGAAAACGACTCGAGGAGGTATTTGCATTCACACTCGTCTCACAGTATCGTTCTCAAAATCCCAAAGGTAGAAATAACCCAGCCATCCGTCAATAGACAAATGAATCAGCACATTTGGAACACGCCCATAAGAAAATTCAAACACATGTAACAATATAAATGAACTTTGAGGACATCATGCCAAGAGAAACAAGGAAGACAGAAAGACAATAAATACTGTATGATTCTGTTTATGTGAGGAACCTACAGTAGTCAGTTCACAGAAGAAAGTGGGGTGACAGTTGCCCAAGGCTAGGAGGAGAGAAGGGAGCGTTGTTAATAAGCAGAGTGTCAATTTTGCAAGATGGAGAGGGTTATGGACATGGACAGTGGTAGTGATGGCAGCATAACACCAAGACTATCCTCTGTACTCTTAAACCTGACCAAAATAATAGATTTTATGTTATGAATGCATTACACAATTAAAAAAAATTGTAATGGAATGCAAAAAAAAAACCTGGGGGGACAGATTTGAGGACTGGAAAGTGCTTGGTTTGGTTTCATACCTATTGCAGTTTTAGGTATGAATTGGCTAAGTGCTGAGCCTTTGTTTAACTTCTAGGATAAATTTCTCAATGACCATTTTGATTCTGTGGCATTCTTGGGCTGTTGTGATGCTCTGTGTCTTAACTGTTTTCAGGATTGCTGTTCTGGCGTCCATTTGCATTACCCAGGCCTTCATGATGTGGAAGTTCATTAACTTCCAGCTTCGGAGGTGGAGGGAGCACTCTGCTTTTCAGGCTCCGCCAGTGAAGAAGAAACCAGTGGTGACCAAGGGGAGATCTTCTAGAAAAGGGACAGGTTGGTATTGAGTGAGCAATAAAAAGTCACAGAGCAGAAGTAAAAACAGTTAAAAATTCATTATGGGCTCTGTTATTTCCAAATCTTATAAAGACAACACTATTTTTTTTTTTTTTTAAATAAGAAAACAAAGCCAGGTGAGGTGGTGCACAACTTTAATCCCAGCACTTGGGAGGCAGAGGCAGGCAGATCTCTGTGAATCTGAGGATAGCCTGGTCTGTACATCATGTCCAGGCTGCCTCAAAAGACCAAAAAACAAAAAAGAGAAGGGAGAAAGGAGCAGCGAAAACAGGTTCATTGAATACATTGACTACACTTCAAGGGGCAGGCAGTGGCAGCCGGTACTGCCTGCCTTTATCCTGCTGTGTAACAAAGTGAGAGGCAAAGTGGTCTTCCTTTCCACACTTGGTTGACTCCTTGGGTGAGGCTGCCCACTGAGCTTTCCCCTCGCATGACCCTCATCGTTCCTGGGTTCTTCTACTGTAGAGCAAGGTATATGAGTGGTTCTACAGCTAAGCTAGAGTGCCACTGTCTGTTTTAAGTATTTCGTTTGTGTTTTTAAAAACCTCTACAGCCCCTCCCTTCCTATCTCTCTTTCTCTCTTTCAGTCTCAAATGGACCAGACTTTTTTTTTTTTTTTTTCTGATTGCTTGATGCTTTGGCTTTGGAAAGCCTGCATGTATGTATGTAAGTGCACCCATGTCATGCAATGCCCACAGAGGTCAGAAGAAGGCATCAGATCCCCTGGAGTGACAGATGGTTGTTAGCTGCCATGTGGGTGCTGGGAACTGAAGGCAGGTCCTCTGCAAGAGCAGCCAGTGCTCTTAACTGCTGAACCATCTCTCCAGCCCCCTGCCTTAGCAATTTTGGACCCTATACATCGGTTCATCCCCCCTCCCCCCAAAAAACTTAGATATTGGACCAAAAAGTATATAAAATCTATAGATTGATTTAGGGATAATTGATACTTCATAGTTGATAAAAGTCCATGAACATAATAGATATACCTACATATAATTAGACAATTTTGAATTCCAGCAGTACTTGGGTTTTGGTTGTTTAACTTTTAGTGCAATTATGTATATTGCACACATTTGTGCTATGTATACATGTGGGGTCTAAATTGGCCCTCTCCTTCCACCATGTGGGTTCTGGAATCAGACTCTGCTCATCATGTTTGGGAACATGGTGTTTTACCCGCTGAGCCATATTGCTGGCTCCTCAGTAAAACCTTTTAATAGTTACTTCATTAGGGTATAATTTCCACGTTATATGGTTGCCCTTTAAAATATACGTACCTTGGGGCTGGAAAGATAGCTTAGCAGTTAAGCACACTGACTGCTCCTGCAGAAGACCTGGGCTCGAAATCCCAGTACCCACGTGGTGGCTAACCATCCGTAACTCCACTTCCAGGGGATCCAGTACCCTCTTCTGACCTCTGTGGCCACTGTACAACATAGGTACACTTAGATATATGCAGACATAATACTCATACGCATTAAATAAATAAGTAATTAATAAATAAATAGAAAGTTTTAAATATTTTAAGTAAATAATAAAGTATACATACCCATCATTTAAGCCTTTTCCACATCTATTTTGGGTGTGTGTGCACACGTGTAGAAGTCACAGAACAACTGCAGGAATCAGCTCTCTCTCCACCATGTTGGTCCTGGGGATCAAACTGGGGTCTTTACACTTGACTGCAAGTGCTCTTACCCACTGAGCAACCTTGCTCACCTTCATGTTTTTAAATATACTTGCAAAATGATATGAACTAATTCCAAAACACTTTAAAAATCTTCCCAGAAACAGCTCTGTACCCTTCAGCAGTCATCCTCCATTTCCCCTTCACTTGGCAGCCACTAATCTGCCTTGTGTCACAATGGTTTGGCCTTTTCTAAAGTTTTTTTTTGGGGGGGGGTGTTTTTTTGAGACAGGGTCTCCCTGTAGCCCCAGTTGGCCTGGAACTCACTATGTAGACCGGGCTGGCCTTGAACTCAGAGATCCGCCTGCCTCTGCCTCCCAAGTGCTGGGATTAAAGGTGTGTGCTACTATGCCTGGCTCTAAATATTTTTTATAAATGAAACAATACAGTAGGTAGTTAGGTTAGCTGTGACTGACTTCAATTAACATATTTTACTTTTATTAGTGCTCTGTGTGTGACAGTTGCATATGCCACAGTGCTTGTGTGGAGGTTAGAGAGGACAACTAACTTGGTTAGTTGTGGACTTGGTTCTCTCTTTCTACGTTACATGGGTTTGAGGGGACCAAACTCTAGGTTGCCAGGCTTGTGCAGAAGCCTGCTTACCAGCCTTAGGATATTTTTTAGTTATTTTAAATTGCAGTTTGGGGGGCTGGAGAGATGGCTCAGCAGTTAAGAGCACTGGATGCTCTTGCAAAGGACCCAGGTTCGGTTCCCAGGACCCATTTGGCAGCTAACAACCAACTATAACTTTATTTCCAGGCAATTCAACAGTCTCTTCTGGGCTCTGTGGGCACTGCACAACATGGGTGCACTTAGATAAATGCACTCAAAACAGTCATACATATAAAATTAAAAAATAAATAAAATACTTAAATTATATTTTTTAATGCGTGTATTTGTATGCGTGTATTGTCTGCATGTAGGTAAGTGCACCCATGTTGCACAATGCCTGCTGAGGACAGAAGAGGCTATTGGATCCCCTGGAACTGGAGTTACAGACAGTTGTTAGCTGCCATGTAGGTGCTGGGATTTGAACCTGGGTCTTTTCAAAGACCAGCCAGTGTTCTTAACCACTGAGCCATCTCTCCAGCCCCTAAATTCCTTCTTTTTTTTTTTTTTTTTTTTTTTGGTCTTTTTGAGACAGGGTCTCTCCCTGTAGCCCCAGCAGCCCTGGAACCACTATGTAGACCAGGCTGGCCTTGAACTCACAGAGATCCACCTGCCTCTGCCTCCCGAGAGCTGGGATTAAAGGCGTGCACCACCAGGCCTGGCTCCTAAATTACATGTTTAAAGCCAGGCGTGGTGGTGCACTCTTTTAATCCCAGCACCAGGGAGGCAGAGGCAGACGAAACCCTGAGAGGTAGAGGTTAGTCTGGTCTACATAGCGAGTTCAGGCCAGCTGGGGCTACAGGGAGACCCTGCTTCAAAAAAATAACAAAAATAGAATACATTTTCATTTATTTTCGTGGGGAGCGAAGTGAGTGCAGATGCCATGGTGTGCATGTGGGGCAGGACGACTTGTGGGAATCATGTCTCCTACCACAGCTCTTGCGCTGTTGGGAGGACTGACCTCTCCCTAATGGATGTTGTGTGGCCGTTTTGAAAAACGATTAGGAGCTTAGTCTAGACTCCATTCGCCGTGTGTCTGTAGGTGCCTGTTCTTGCTGCAGTGGTGCCGTCTTCCTGTAGTTCTGTAGCTTTTATTGGGAGATGCAGGTTCTCCAGTTTTCCTCCTTTTCATGTTTTGGTCACTTCAGGTACCCAGCACTTCTATTTGAATTTTAGGGTCAACTTTTTGGTGTCTGAAAAAGCAGCTGGAGTTTTCATCTTGAGTCCCTTCAGTCTGTAGGTTGCGTTGGGGAGCATGAACGTGGATGTCTTTTCATTTGTTTCGCTCTTTAATTCTTTTCAATTAAATTTTATAGTTACCACTCTAGAAGCTGGATACGTCTTCATTCAGTTTACTCCTAAATATTTTAGCCTTCTGGATGCTGTTGTGAAATAGAATCTTCATTTTCAGATCATTCTCTGTGAAAGTGCAGTGCCGTTGATTGCTGTATGTTGATCTGATACCTGCAGCCTTTGCTGGACTGACTTCACTAGTGTTTTAGTGGGTGTGGATTCTTTTGGATTTCAGCATACAAGGACCTTCTGTGATTTTTCACTCATTCCTGATGAGTCTGAATGCTTTGTGTTGCACTTTCTTAACAAATTATACTGATTCCAGAACGGTGTTGAAGTGTTGAATAAAAAGGAAAAAGCAGACCTTGTCCTGTTCTTGCTTGACCTTTAACTATTGAGCATGATGTTCATGATGAGCTTCATCAGGATGAACAAGCGAATTTCCTGCTGTTCCCGCTGTGTGTCTGGGGCGGGGGCTATGGGAGGGTAGGTAGGGTTTGGTTAGTTGTCTTTTGTTTGTTTCTCTTCCTCCTCGTGCGTACCAGAGCCTTACAGGGGTACAAGGCAAGTACTGTGCCACTGAGCTCCAACCTGTCACATTTTATCATGAAACTATAGGAAGTATATTCAGTTTTGTTCATCAGAGTGGGTTTGGGTTTGGGTTTGGGTTTGGGTTTGGGGTTTTCCCCCATATATGTTAAGGTCATGTGGTTTTTGTCCTTGTTGATATTAAAGGTTACATTGATTGCCTTTCAGACCTTAAACCCACAGTACATCCCAGAGATAAACCCACTTGCTGGTTATGTGTAGAATCCTTTGTGTATGTTGCCAGATTTGGTTTGTTAGTATTTCATTGAAGACTTTGGTGTCTCTATTCTAGAGTATTGGCCTGTTGGTTGGTTATCAGGGAAATACCTGGTGTTCCCTCTTTTTCTGTTGTACAGTCCTTGGAGGCAATATTTTGTGAGATTATATAGGAATCTTGTTTTTCCTTAGACTTATCAAATATTTTTAGCCAATTCTATATGCTACTATATTTCCTTATGTTTATGTTATACCAAAATGTCTTTGTCTTCAGAAACTATCCTACTTGATTCATTCTAAAGTTTATACTCAAATACACAATTATCCACAACTATTATGCCTCCTCTTTTCCTTGTTGTATTCCACTAGCTAGGGTAACACTATAATATAAATAATATAATATAATATATAGAAGAAATAAGACTTAGACCTCCCCATCATAGATGGGAGAGCTTTCAATAAGAATATTTTGGAGCTGGGAGTATAGCTTAGTGATGAGAGTGCTTGCTTAGCATGTGCAAAGCCCTGGATTTGATCTCCAGTACCTCACAAAAAATAATAATAATAAAGAATATTTTTGTGGATCAGCTTTTACTCTGTTGTGGAGTGGAAGTTTTCTTCTGTCCTTTCAGTTGGTGGGAGTTTTTGTCAGGACTGTATGTAGCATTTTAAGAATTTTTTTTCTGTGTAGCTATTTAATCATAGAAAATCTGTGTGTGTGTGTGTGTGTGTGTGTGTGTGTGTGTGCGCGCATGTCTGTGCAGTGTAGGCACATGGGAGCGGGGTACACAGACTAGAGGAGGGTGTTGGGTGTCCTGCTCTATTGCTTTCTGCCCTATTCCCTTCCAAAAAGGTCTCTTACTGAACCTGGAGTTAGGCTGGCAGCCAGCAAGCACTAGTGATCCTCCTGTCTCCACCTACCACAGTGCTAGGGTTACAAGCATGTTCTCCATGCTTGAGTTTTTCATATGGGTTCTAGATATTCAGACTCAGGCCCTCATGCTTGTGCAACAAGCACTCTTGCCCACTGAGCCCTCTCCCAGCCCTCTCTTAATGTGCTGAATTACATCGATTTTCAGGTGTAGAATTACTCTTTGATTTCTGGCACACTCTCAAGTTAGTGATGATAAAGCACCACCTCTACTGGGTTGGCTTTTAAATATTCAGTAAGATTTTTCCATCCATGTTCATATTTAAAATCAGCCTACTGTTAGCTTCCTTTTCTCCCTATCCTCGTCAGTTATGCTAGCCTTGTAAAAATCTGTTAGATGTGTCCCTTGTATAATATAGTTATTTGTCCTTCAAATCATCAGTGAAGTTATCTTTAGAGGAAGGCTAGCTGTAGATCCACTCTCAAGATGGTGGTATGTAGATTCTCTACTTCTTAATCTCTCTCTCAGTAACTTGTGCTTTTCAAGTATTTTGCCTTTTTTTCTTCTGTCAGAATCATCATTTGAGAGCTCTGGTACAGCTGGTGGTAGAGCACCTACCCAGAACGTGAGGCCCTGGGTGCAGTCCTCACCCTGTAAAGAGACTTAAAAATAAATGAAGGTCTTTCTTGATTTTCTTAGTAGCATCAGTTCTGTATTGTATCATTGATTTCTGTTCCCATCTCGTGCTTCATGCTTTCTGCTTTACCTTCTTGAGGTGGATCTCAGATCATTGATCATCTCTCCTTGTGACTCCCCTTCAGTTCAGGGCATACTCCTCCCTCAGCACTGCTCTGGCTGGACTCCAACAAGTTTTTTTTTACATTACTCAGTTCAGAGTGTTTTATAATTGTGACTGCTTTGAACCATGAATTTTTTAAGTGCATTATTTAATTGAGTAAATGTTTGGTCATTTCCTGGTTTTCATTCTGTTATTGATTTCTAACAATTCTACTGTGATTAAAAAGTGTTGGCTGGGCGTGGTGGTGCACACCTTTAATCCCAGCACTTGGGAGGCAGAGGCAGGTGGATCTTTGTGAGTTCGAGGCCAGCCTGATCTACACAGTGAGTTCCAGGACAGCTGGGGCTACAGGGAGACCCTGTCTCAAAAAGACAAAAAATAAAAATAAGTATTTTCCAAGTTATTTCACTTCCATGAAATTTGCCAGTGCCTTCATTTCAGTGCAACCTGTATCCAGTTTTGGTAAATGCTGCTTTTATACCTCAGAAGAAGGTATATTTTGCATTTATTATGAAGTCATAGTCATTCTGTCCCATATTTTAATCTTCCTCTGACTACTGTCTTCTCCAACACACTTGTGTTTTTAATCTGCACTCTCTTAATCCCTCTGTAACCTTTGTAAGTTTTCTGTAACACTTTTTTTTTTTTTTTGAGGCAGGGTCTCCCAGTAGCCCCAGCTGGCCTGGAACTCACTATATAGACCAGGCTAGCATTGAACTCACAGAGATCTGCCTGCCTCTGCCTCCCTCCTGAAATCAAAGGCATGCGCCACCACGCCCAATTCACTTCTATGTTGTATTTCTATCTCTCATCTTTACAAATCACTGTTGAATGTTCCTTAATAAATACCTTTTTCCTATTCTGCCCCCCTTCAGCCTGCTTTCAAAATGTTCCTTGTTTTTCTTTTCCTATCTTTTGAAAAAAATGTAATTTTTCATGTGTATGAGTGT
Source organism: Nannospalax galili (assembly GCF_000622305.1). Taxonomy (NCBI): domain Eukaryota; kingdom Metazoa; phylum Chordata; class Mammalia; order Rodentia; family Spalacidae; genus Nannospalax; species Nannospalax galili. The sequence goes on along the minus strand of NW_008351958.1, from coordinate 965,941 downwards.
TATGCCTGCATGTATCTGTGAGTACTGTGTGTGTGCCTGCTGCCCATGGAGGCCAGAAGAAGGCATCAGATTCCTTGAAATTAGAGTGGTGGTTGTGAGCTGCTGTGTGGGTACTGGGAACCAAACCAGGGAGCAGCAAGTATCCGTAACTGTGGAGCCACCTCATTAGCCCCTGAGTACCATTTTTTAAAGGTTTTTTAAAAGAAAGGTTAATTTTATTATTCCAAAGAGAGGCAATTTTAACACATTTTTCCAGAAATAACTTGAAGCAGGTTACATAAAAATATATATACAATGAAGTTTAAGCAGGGAGAAACAGGAATAAGAAATCAAAGACCAAAGGATTTTCCAGCACGAGGTCAACTTTGGTAGAATAATGAAGATTTCCATTCTTTTTTTTTTTTTTTTTTGAAAATCCTAATGAGTTTGGGCTTGCTAACAGAGCATAGGGTGGGGGTTTATTTACAGAGGAGTGGGTGCCCCCCCCCCATTTATGGCTGGCCGGAATGTCCACACTCAAATATAGATCCTGTGACTTCCCAACAACTGCAGAAAATGGTGAGAGAGGTGCTTCATGGCGTTCTCAGCTTATATATCCTTAACCCCTCCCCCCCGACACACACAGCTAAGGTTGATGGATTGGGTGGGATGGGTAACTGACTCCCCCATCAACTCCTTGAGTCCTGGGAAGGAGGTGTGACTGTAGCTTGCCAGCATAGTGGTCAGAGGACATTTCCAATCAACACTCCACCCCTTCCTCCAGCTCTTACATTCTTTCTGCCAACCTCTTCTGCAAAAGTCCCTGAGCCTTGGAGGGGGTGATAGGTGTGGGATGGTCTTCCTCTTATTGTGGCAAGGCACTGAACTTTTGGGTCTCTGCATCATCTGTTTTCCATGGGCTGTTGAACTACTTCAGTGGGTTTCCACATATACCACATGCAGGCTGGATCCAGGCATTCTCAGGTCTGCTGAGGTCTCAGCTCCTAAACCCAGCAGAGGCCAGATCTGGCACTCTCAGGCTGTCTGCTGAGTTTTCAGCCCGTACACCAGGCAGAGGCCAGATCAAGCAGTCTCAGGCCTTCTCTGAGTACCATTTTTAATTCTTGAAACTCTTTAAAAATTTCTGCCTTATCTCTTTTCTATTTTTCAATAGTACCTTTTTTTTTAATTCAGTACTTTCAGTTTATTGTATTCAGATTACTAGGTTTTATGATTGGTTAACCTAGTTCAGAGTAAGATATCACATACAAGGTTTGCCTAAGTTTGGGGACTTGTAACTTTTCCTGTCAGGATACTTTTGTGTATAAAGATTTATTACTTGCTGGGCTGGAGAGATGGCTCAGTGGTTAAGAGCACTGACTGCTCTTGCAGAGGACCCAGGTTCGATTCCCAGCACCCACATGGTGGTTAACAACCATCTATAGCTCCAGTTTCGGGGAATCTGACACCTTCTTCTGACCTCTGCAGGCATTGCACAACATGGGTACACTTACACACATGCAGGCAATACACTCATACACGTAAAATAAAAATAATAAAGTATTTTTTTAAGGATTATTACTTGCATTTTCTTATGAAGGAACTAATAACTTTTTTTCATTTCAGAAAATGGTGTTAATGGAACAGTCACATCAAATGGAGCAGACTCTCCCCGTAATAGGAAAGACAAATCTTCATAATGAATTACAAACTACGATGTCCCCAAAGAATCTTCTTTTTACTATATCTTTCAGCACTAGAGATTTTTCTGTTCTTGAACCTGAGTTGATGCTTTTTGATTTCTGCTGTTGTACTGTTCCTGCATCTTTAAAGGGCATTTGAGGGGAAGGTAATTACTATGAGTGAGAAAGTATTTTAGCTTTGACTAAGCTACCTGCCTTCAAAATAGTTTAGGGACCACCACATATTTTATTTTGCTTTTATCTTTGAACATTTTTCTAATGGTTTTGGGGGAAAAAAAAAACATTTACAAACACCCCCCCAGAACCAGTGAAGTTTTCTTGCTCTCGCCCAGTTTTTATATTGGCAGGTGACCTGTTCTAAGAAGGTCACATTTTTTTAAGTTATCTTTCAGGGTAAAATGGAAATACTATAAAGTCAGATGTCAAACTTTTAATGTTTTCAGTGTTCTCAGTAATTTTTAGAAATTTTTTTGTAGTCTTTACACCTGGAAAAAAAAATTTGTAAAATCACCACAGTAATTGTGTACTTTATGTTATAAGTAGTGGTTGTAGGTGTTACACCCCATTAAAAAAGTACTAATAGTGTGAAAATTTATTGCCATATATTGGATCAAAATGTCTTACTAGCATAAAAGTACTTAGGAAGTGAAGTCTTTTCTTGTGCATTTTCCACATTTATAAACTGGCAGTCAGAAAATGTTTACTGTGAGGAGGAATATCCAACTTACATAGCCCTTTTTTATATGTTTAGTAATAATTCTTTATGGGGCTTGTCATAAGTTTGATATGCATAGCATGTTAAAGAAATACCGTTTAACCTGCAAACCCTTTTAAGAAATAATGCCTATTCATTTATATCTATAAAAAAGATGTCAGGTAATTATATTTGGAAAACCAATGCACTAACTTTAAAGAAATTGAAAATTCAGGTGGATAGTCTTGACAAAAGACAATGCTTTATGTTATACTGTGGCTTTGGACCCATCTTTAATTGAGAAACATTTATCTGTATAAAACATATTTTTGGATAAATATATATATATATATTTGTATCTACAGAAAGGCTCTGCAAAGCATTTGAGTAAAACGCCTGGTTCCCTTTTCTATTTTTACCCTTAGAACCCGTACATTTGGTTTGTTTGTTGTCGTTGCAGTGCACACAGTGCTCCTTAGTGTCCATGTTTTGTCCCCATTTCTTCTGTCACCAGCTAATGTGTTTGTGCCATTTTGAATACGAGAGTCTCAGACCTTCCTGGTCTGGCTCCAGCTGCCGTGCTGCTAGGAAGTTGTGCTTTCTCTTTCCAGCTGTTCACCTACTTCCTGGAAAGTAGTAGCTCTCTGTAGCATTATGAACTTTCAGTGGAACCAAATTTTTGCCATTAAAAACTGGCATTACATTGAACTATACACTGAGAAATCAAAATAAAAATTTTTACTTTCACAAGCTGCTTCCTGGACGATTCCTTCATTGTTATATTTATGCTACTTTAGTATAGAACCTCACTAACATTTACTATTTTGAAAGACGGTTAGTTCCATGGAATACTTATGAAGGGCACTAGTGGGGAAATGGTTTGTAACCAGATAAATGCAGACGACACTGGGTAAAGGTCTATCTCTACTAAAGGGCTGTTCTGTCCTTCATTTACAAATACATTTCCTGGTACCCAAGGATTGTTGGCAGTAGGACCAGAAAAAAAAGCATTGCTTCCCACCGCATTTGACTGGAATCTTTTTGTTGAATTATATGCAGATACAGATATGCGTTCCATATCATGGACTGTGAATTTTAGGAAAGAATAAAGGGGACTTATAGCAGTTTTCTTTCTGTTGTTGTGATGAACCCCATGATTAAAGGCAACTTGGGGAGGGTTTATTTTGTCTTACAACTCCGAAGTCAGTCCAACTTCGCGCTAAGTCAAGGCAAGACCTGGAGACTGGAACTGAAGCAGAGATCGTGCAGGAAGGCTGCTTACTGGATTGTTTGTTCCCCTGGCCTAACTGGCTACTTAGCCTAGGCCCACCTACCCGGGGATGGCACCACCCACAGTGGACTGGGCCCTCCCACTTTAGCAGTTAAGAAAATGTTTCACAGACATGACCGCAGGCCAGTCTGAAGGGAATTACTCAGCTGAGGTTCTCTTTTCCCAGGAGTGTCAAGTTGACAACTAAAGCTAACCAGCACAGGATCCTTAGTTTGTGATCAGCACTTTATAAAACATGTATAGACAGTGCAGAGTAGGACAGTGCTGTTTGCTTCTAGGTTCTGAGTGGCAGTGAGCTACCCATTCTGGTGTTTACTCTTTCTCCCTAAAATACTTTCTTGCCTGCATTTAGAATATAATTGGGGATAGTCCAAGTGTACTATTCTGGAATGAAGATACTAACCACATTCCTCTCACCTAAGCAGTCACAAAAAGTCCTGAACTCATTGTGGAGGAAAGCTTGTGAAGGAAATGGAATCTGTTGCAAAGATGTGATTTACAAGAGCCCACTAAAACTGTATCCCTGTGGTATTGCTAGACATTTCCACTGAAATACTGTCCTGATAATTGTCTACAAATGGACAACAGTGAGCACAGCTTTTTTAGAAGACCAAGAACATTGACCACCTGTTTGCATTTTGAGGCGAGTGGTTTAAGAAGTAACCCCAGAGAAAATTCTAGGATATGCTTAAACAGATGTTGAAGCGGGAACACATTGGCATACAGCCCATTCCACTAGATAAAAAGGGGAGGAAACAACAGCTTTGTGAGACTGGTTCCTAGAAAAGCTGTCAGCCATTTACAGAACGCCGTACACCTGCACAACAGCTCCTGGCACACAATGGAGAACTTGGTATTTATAAAGGCAAACCAGTTCTGTGTTTGTCCAAGCATGGCTTGCTTTACAAAAGCTTGTACCAATAGCTAAATGACACATTAACAGGTTGTTGAATACTATTTGGGAAAAGGCTAAGCCAGTTTGTCTGGCTTAACTGTCGAGTGAAAAGATTATTAATATGTTTATCCAAGCTGAAACCAAAATTTGTGTGTCATGAAAGCAAATAAAAAAAATTTTAAGAGGCTTAGTTCCCTGACATCCCATGACCATTAGTAACTTATGAACACCAAAAAAAAAAAAAAAAAAAAAAAAAAAAAAGTACTATTTTCAAGATCTAAAATTCAAGTTAAGTGATAAATGACCTCCTTGGTTTTAGCTATCGTTAATACTTACAGAGTGCTAAGACTGGCTAGCCACCATTCAAGCCTTGACTCCACTAGTCCTGAAAATAAATGTCCGACACAGTTTCCAGTGCTAAGTATAATCCCTAACTTACAATTTTTCAACTTTCTGATGGCTCCAAGCTTATCCATACAACTATTTATTCTTTCCAGCACAGTAGTCAGTAAAGTTACATGAGGTATTCAGCACTTTATTATAATAAACAGGTCTTATATTAGGTGATTTTGCCCAACTGTAGACTGATGTGTTCTCAGCACATGGGCTGTGCTGTGATGTCTGTTAAGTTAGAGGTATTAAAATATGTTTTGCATGTAATAGATTTCCAGCTTTCCATGGGCACATTGGGATGCAATGCTGTACGTTGAGGATCAACAGTAATACCACCCACCCCTCAAGGTGATCCTGAGAACTAACATCCTGTACATAAAAGGGTAGCTCTGTGCCTCATGCCCATAGTTTTGCAACAGGTTGTGACTAATATAGTAGAAATGGTGAGCTGTTACTATTCCTGTTTGAGACTTTATAACTTTGTTGAGCATCCGTTCTTTGCTGTACAAGTACAGGGTTCCATGGTGGCCATTCTTGAGCCAGTCAGCCAGTAGAATCACCAGTGTCCCAGCCAGCAGTTACACTGCCTTACAGGAGCACTGCAGCCAAGCTTAACCAGCACAAGCGTTCATACACACTAAGTCTTGTGAATCTTTTACACTTTTGTGACATGATAATCATCAAAGTAAGTCCCACATATGGAGTCTAAATATGTTAAAATTAAGCATATAGTCTATAAGGTTATCTTTGCATCAGATGGTTTATGAAATGTCCAGAGAATTTGCTGCTTGGAGTTGCCATGCCTTCTGACAAGAATTGAACTCCAGGTAAGTGAGTGCATTGCATCATATTACGACTTAGTAAGTCTGAGCTAATTGTGTAAAATATAGAAATTAGATTTCAGCACATGGGCTAGAGGACTGGATGTGCAGTTTTGTAGGCTATGCATATTAATGCAGGGTCATTCATAGTGAGGCAAAATCTGAAGACCAAGCTCCTTACCCTGTTGTACTGGACTAAGCTTATTTTTTCCTTCATCTAATATGAAAAACTAATAAAATTCCTTATGTGAATCATTAGAATGCAATTTAAGTGCTAGGCATGTAGCTCAGTGACTGATCATTTGTCTAGCTTATACAAGGCCCAGCACCAGAAAAATAATATTTAATTTAATTAATTTAGTTCCTTAATGAGCTCAAGAGCAAATGAAGTAGTCCTTTTATATTTCTTGCTGACGGTTCAAAACAAAAAGAATAATTACTTGTAACTTAAATCAGAAGGCAGAGTATCTATTGCATATACTAAATACAAGAAATGTGGAAAGTAGGGGGTTTTTCTCTTTTTTTTTTTTTTTTTTTTGGTCTTTTTGAGATGGTCTTCCTGTAGCCCCAGCTGGCCTGAATTCTCTATGTAGACCAGGCTGGCCTTGAACTCACAGAGATCTGCCTGTCTCTGCCTTCCAAGTGCCGCAATTAAAGGCATGTGCCACCAAGGCCAGCTGAAAAGTAGGATTTCTAAAGAATGAATTTAACTGGAGGACTGAGGACTAGGAGACTACCAGGAATATATCAGAGTAATTGTTGACTTACCTATTTTTTGAAAATGCAAAAAGCTTAAAAAAGAAAATGTCCCGCTGGGTTGAACTTCATGTTCAGAGAACTTCCACAGCTCTGCCATCATCGGTCATGCTTGGTGGACAGACAGCCCAGTGCAAACCTAGGAGGAATTTCTTTGTTGGTATGGTATGGTGGGTCAACTCGTCTCCGTGTAGAAACACTGGTACAAAGGAAAGCGTAAAGACAGGACACAGCCACTTCACAAAAGATCTTCTGAAGTAAGAAGTACTCTGCAGCGACTCCCCGTCTATAGACTGCTTCTCTAAACATCGGCCATCACAAGCCATCTTATTCTGTTGCCCTGCATCTCAATTTTGCACGGCCTGTGGATTTTTTTTTTTAAATGAACATTAAAACAATAAAGAACTTAAGGCAAAGCCCATCTCGTGGACTTCAGGTTTAAGTGATCACTGTTCTCCATGTTTGGCTGTGTTTTGATGAGCGCCAGCACTGTAATTACAGTCCAGCATCTCTTGTTCAGCAGACGATGCTAATCATGTCCCATTATCTATTGCTGTAGAGTGAGTGCCCATAAGGGCTCCTGCAATCATCAGCCTCATTTTCCGCTCCCGCTCCATCCACGTCAGCACTCCAGGCTCAGAGGTAAGAGCAGCTGTATTCACTGTACTCATTAACCCAGCCGCCCTTGACATCTGTGCCTTTATTTTCCCCTAATGTCACAAATTCTCTCCTTTCAGCCTGGGATTTTTTTTAATTGATTACCTCAGCTGTTTCTTAGGCAGGATCTGCTTTTCATCTGAAATCATGTTCATGTCACACTTGAGAAGCACAATTCCAGAGAGAGGACCGGCACCTTGTAAGAACTCAGACAACAGCATGGCCAGATAGGAAGCCAAGTAGAAAGTCGCTCCAAAGCTCAACTCACTGATCTAAAAGTTGAGCTTTAAGAGCATTGGAAATTAGTTTCTGCCTGACATTTCCAATTGCACTTATGCATTTTCTAATTTATTTTTATTTTATGTTTATGAGTGTATTGCCTGCATGTGTGTAAGTGCACCCATGTTGTTCAATGCCCATGGAGGTCAGAAGGTGTTGGATCCCCTGGAACTGGAGTTACAGATGGTTTTTAGTTGCCATGTAGTTGCTGGGAATCAAACCTGGGTCCTCTGCAAGAGCAGTCAGTGTTCTTAACTGCTGAGCCATCTCTCCAGCCCCCCATATGCATTTTTTTTCAAGAGAGAGAATCTTGCTATGTAACTAATGCTAGCCTCTAAAACTTTCCATCTACCTGCCTCAGCTCCCTGAAAGCTAGGGTTACAGTTGTGCATCACCATCCCTGGGTAGGATGTTTATACTAAATTCTCATTTCAGAGCTTAGTGGAAATGGATTCTGGTCCTGTTATACTGGGTGCCCTTGAGTGCTGAAAGTGTCATTCTTATCCAGACAAACTCTGTATCTTTTCTAGTACTCACCTTGCATCTGAAAAGGAAGAAGCAGGAAGGGATATTTATTTTCATATCCTGTTGCATTATATAAGACCAACCTCCCCTATCTCAGAATCACCAAAATATCAACCCAATCTTTATCCACAATCTTTTTTCCATAAGGCAGAATTTTGCTAGTCATGAACCTGTAGGTCAAAGACATCATAGTACCATAAACTGAGTGCCTTATAAATAATAGAAATTACTTCTGTCACTTTGGGAGACTGGGAAATCAAAGATCAAGATCTAGTGTCCAGTCAGCACCTGCTCCATTGTAGATACTGTCCTCTTGCTATGCCCTATCTGGTAGAAGGAGCAAGCAGGTCTTTGGGAGTCTTTAAGAAAGAGAACAAATCCATTCACAGAGCCCTCATGACTCAACCAACTCCCAAAGTTCCTGCCCCCTACCACCATCAGCCTGGAGGATTTCAACATGGATTTGGGAGGTAGAGCAGAAACCACATTCAGACAACAGTAACAATAATGCTATATGTTATTGATTCTAAAATAACACTCCCTTTATACAGTGGCACATTTGTCTTAGTGGTACACAAATGATTTTTTTTAAAAAATTCAAACCTATTTGCAGTGGTTTGAATGTTCCTCTTCTCCAAACTCATGTTGAAATTTAACTGCCATTGTAACTATGAAGAAGTGAGAGCCTTAAGAGATAATTGGGCAATACAGTGGGCTCTGTCCTCATGAATGGATTCGTGCTGGTGTTGAAGGGAAAGGCTGAGTTCCATGTCCTCTCTCACTGGCTTTGCCCACTTCCCCCATAGGATGACAACAAGAAGACTTTAAATGGCAGCCCCTAGATTTTATACTTCCCAGCTTCTTGAACCAGGGCCCTATGACTTTCTGTTCATTATGAATTACCCAGCCTCGTATTCTGTTATAGCAGCAAAAAACAGACTAAGACACTGAAGAATTCTTAAGACTGTATGAGGTTGAGTAAATGTTGCTGACATTGATCAAGCAATTACTAAGCCTCAATATCTCAAGTGTTAACCCTCACTGGTACACTCCACCAGCACCTTACGAATTTGTAAGGATCACTCAGCCCTCTTTCATAAAAGCAGAATTTCAGTAGCATCAAAAGATTTAGCAAGGCAAAGCTGGGCTTCCCAGCATGATATTTGATGGAGCCTCTGTCCTTCATAAGCTTCCACTTCACAATTTATAAGTGCTATAGAGAGGTGGTACGGTACTCAAGAGACAGAAGGGTGGGTGCAGGGAAGGAGAAGGGAGAGGAGGGAAGTAAAGGAAGAAGGGGAAGAGAAAAAGAGAGTGACAGGGTTCTCTGAGAAAGCAAGTGAGTCAAGAAGCCCACAGTGAGTGACTTGAGCAGGTGCAGAGGAGACATTTGTTAGAACCACCACTCAGGACAGAAGTGCCATGAGCCAGGGGAGGCAGGCAGAGCAGAAGTTGGCAGAGCAGAGCTTGAGCCTGGCTTTCTGACTCCAGGTGTCTACAGCCTTCCTTCTCAAGTACCCCGCTGTCCCTCCTCACAAGGTCCAGCAGGAAGCCCAGCCTTCAGGCCTGTACCGTGCTGGGCCTAGTGAGTATATTCACCCCACCCCTCAGCAGCCTTTCTCCTGTAAAGACGCAACACTCCCAGCAATGTCTTAATGCCTGATGAATGAACCACCCAAATATTTACTAGTATGTGGAATGGGAATTAATGCATTTTTCCATTCCTCCTGCCCACATTGCTGGGTCAGTAAAGGAGACAGAACACCATAGGGCTAGTTCTCAGGGTAATGGGAAGGGTCTACATCTCATCATAAGACCAAGAGGAACAGCCACTGACTTCCATGGATAAGTTAGGGTCATGCAGCGTTAGTAAGCTCTGATTTAAGTCAGAACAAACAAAAATGTAGAGTTAACTGAAGAGGATCTATGCTCAAACTGTCCAATGAGTCGGTGGGCTCCTGCTTTGAAGATCCTGTCCAGCTTGTGTTTGTATACCTTTTAAAATTTAGTTTGATACAACGTCTCACTATGTGGCTCAGGCTGACCTTGAATTTGCATTTGTAGTCTTCCTGCTTTAGCCTCCTAAATGTTAGGCTTGCAGGCAGGCAGCACTGGCTTTATTTGTTTATTTATCTTTTATTTGTTTATTTATTTATTTGAGACAGGGTCTCACGATACAGCTCTGCCTGACCTGGACCTCACTGTATAGGCCAGCCCTCAAACTCACAGAGGTCTGCCTGACTCTGCCTCCCAAGTACTGAGATTAAAGTTGTGTATAACTACAACATCCAGTTCTGTATGTATTTTCTAAAATTCATTTTCCTGATAGTTCATTTTGCTGTGTTTTGAAAAAAATTATCCTTTATGGATTTCACATCCTTGCCCTGCCCAGCAGTCTGAGACATGTTGTTCTGAGCCCAAGTGGCCTTCCAAAGCACTCTACTCAAGCACCAGCCTTACAGCTTCTAGAAGGACTTAGAAGTAGTCGCCATACGTCAGAAGTCAGCTAGTGACACCCTATAGACTCTCATTCAACACCAGACTGTTGTCCAGACTTTTGGCAGCTCTCAGGAGTTCTGCCATCCGGAAGTACAGATAAAGAGGCTGTGGAAAGTAAGCCAGCTCCCTCAAAACATGGCTTGTAACCAGCTCACTGCCTTTCCTGAAATCAGGACCTGACTCACAAAGTGGGAAGCTGGTCAGACAGAGGCACAGAGAGCTTGAGAGTCCCCCAGATGCCTTCAGAGCCATGGGTCAGGTCGTCTGCTTCTCCCCTTAAGAATCCTAAGTTCAGAGTGTGATAGTTAACCTTGATTATCAACTTGACAGGACTGAGAATCACCTAGAAGACAACCCTCTGAGCATGTTTGTGAGATCATTTCCAGAGAGGTTTAACTGAGGGGGAAGACCCACCCTGAATGTGAGTACACCATTCCATGGGCTGGGATCCCTGACTGAAATAAAAGGAGAGAGTGAGCCAAGTGGCTCACTCTCCACCCCCTCCTCCACTCCTCCCGGCCCTTCCTGACTGTGGAAACAATGTGACCAGCTGTCAGAACTTCCTCACCAGGGTGGGCGGTATCCTCACACTGTGGAGCCCCCAAACCCTTCTTCCTGCAGTTGCTGTGGTCAGATGTTTTTCCGCAACAAGACAAATAACTAATACATAATCAGACAGCAGGTTTGGTTTTCACATTTTTTTTCCAATTTTAAAGTTCATTTATTTTTCTTGCTGAAGACTGTTTTGTATAAATTTGATTTAAAAATTTGGAAATGAAAGAACAGAGGAAAAATCATTTTGAAATTTGGACTGGAGCGATGGCACAGCAGTTAAAGAGCACTGACTCCTCTTGCAGAGGACCCAAGTTCGATTCCCAGCACCCACACGGCAGCTAACAACCATCTATAACTCCAGTTCTAGGGGAATCCAACACCCTCTTTGACTTTCATGGGCATTGCACAACATGGGTGGACTTACACACATGCAGGCAGTACATGCATACACATAAAATAAAAATGATAATAAATATAAATGGAAATGTAATTGAGCTCTTGTGTACGTGGATATTTTGCCCTCTGGTAGAGCCCAGCATGTACGTGTCAATACTTAACTTTGCTAAGGGAAATGCAAGCTATTCTCCCATTTAAGTAACCCTCAAATATTAGATCTCTCTAAGCGGAATTCAGAAACAGTGACCTAAAATCTAAGTTCTTTTACATTTCCTTTTCTTTTCCTGAATCTATGACAAAAATTGAATGTGTTCTTTCCTATAATAGTCAAACTAGATGACAATATCCAGTAAGCAAGGGGCCCTGCTCTGAGGGAATCTGAAGAAAACTAAGTCTATATGTCCAAGCTGAAGGGAGACAGTTAGAAGAGTTTGCGGGAACAAACAACTGGCCACCACTCTTGACGTGAGTCCATTTTGTGAAGACTTGTGTCACAACATGGTGGATGACATCACGGTGGGAGTGTGTGCAAGAGGAAGCAGACACATGGTAAGCCAGGAACCCAGAGCGGTTCAAGAGAAAGTTTCCACCATCTCACTACACTGCCTCACTGAAGACCAAGCCTCCAGCACATGACCCAGTGGACACACTGAAACCATATCCAAACCACAGCCCTTTTTCCTAGAGGAAAGAGGGCAGCTAGTTTGACAGGAGGCTGGGGAGTGGCTGCTTTAGGTTTTGGATGAAGAGTTCCATTTTAAAAAATATTTTATTATTTTTATTTTATGTGTATGAGTGTATTTCCTGCATATATGTAAGTGTACCCATGTTGTTCAATGCCTGTGGAGGTCAGATCCCCTGGAACCTGAGTTACAGATGGTTATCAGCTGCCATGTGGATGCTGGGAATCGAACTCTGGATTGCTTTTAACCACTGAGCCATCTCTCCAGCCCCAAGAGATCCATTTTTTACTACCCATTTCCTTTTTGAATACCAGGGCAAGCCCAGTGAGTGGAATCCAATAATTCCTTAGAAGAAGACCCAAAATTCTTCAAAGACAGTCCCTTGCAGTATCCTCAGGGAAGACTATTTCTATACTAACTAAATCTTTTGAGAACTACAGTTGTGTTTTAGAATCTTTTTTACAACTTCTTCCAGAAAGGACAACTTCCATATTTGATGGTGCCACTGCAATGCTATTTAATAACATTGTTCATCTAATTTATGAGCCCAGGTTTTAGAGAGAAAAGTAAATAGGAGAAAGGCAGCAAACAAACAAAGTCACCCAAAGATCAAACAGAGATCCCAGCATCGGGAACCTTGCCCTTTCTCAAAAGACCTTATGAAAACTGAGAATCGGGGAGCTGGAGAGAGGGCTCAATAGTTAAGCACTGGTTGCTCTTGCAGAAGACCAGGTTTAAATCCCAGCACCTACATGACAGCTAACAACCATCTGCAATGCTAGTTCCAGGATATCCAATGCCCTCTTGGACCTCCGAGGCCACTGCATGACGCGGGTGCATTTACATGCATGTAGACATAAAAACCATGCTTGGGGGTTAAGAAGACTTGCTGTTCTTCCACAGGACCTTGGCAGGCCTGTCGCCGTCTTCCAGCCCTTGTGGGCACTACTCCCCTCTCCCCCCAGTAAACATACTGACAATCAAAACACTTGTACAAATAATAAATAAATAAATATGATAACATTCTGTTTCCTGAGAAACGCACTCATCAGCTTAATCATGGTAGGTTTGCTTTGGCAGACGTTTGTGAACTAATTCCTTCATTAGTGTGCAGGATGAGATTCAATAGTTTGTTTTGAAGTCAGAGCTTCATTACCTGTGGTATAATCACATAGGCTATATTGGGATGCCTTCTTGGCTAACAGTGAAAGAATAATGGTTCAAAAAATTAGAAAGGAAGGCAGGGGTCAGGAGAAAGAGAGCTAGGAAACAAGTGACCAACTGCTGGCTGTGGTAGTGTACACCTTTAATCCCAGCACTCAGTAGGCAGAGGCAGGCAGATCTCTGTGAGTTCAAGACCAGCCTGGTCTACATAGTTCCAGGCCAGCTGGGGCTACTGGGAGACCATCTCAAAAAAAAAAAAAAAAAAGTGGCCAACCAACTCTGATCCCTGCTAGAATGGGGTCCTGGCACTTGTGTAGTGATTTGTCTCTTGTCAATAAGAGGAAGAGGCCATCTAGAACAGATTGTGATGTGTCCCTAAGTCTTTCATTAACTTTCTTAGTTCACCTCCTAGAGCAGTCCCACACTCCTATGTAGTGCTCAATTGTCTGAGCATTTGCAGGAAGAGTGGAGAATGGAGACAATCCAACAGCAAAGGCCTGAGGTAGTTCTGTCAAGCGCCTGAGTGTTACCCTCTGCTGTCTATGCCAGGGGCAGATATCTGTCTCCTTCCTAAAAAGAGGACACCACTCCCTAGCATCTTCCTCCCCAAGGACTGTGATTCCACTTCATTCACACTTGGAAATTTGGAAGTAAATCCAGATTATAAGAAGTTGTAACAACACACATGACGCAGGTGCACTTACAAACATGCAGGCAAGACACCCATACACATAAAATAAAAATAATAAGTAAAATATTTTTTAAAAAGTTGTAACAACCCTAAAGAGGCAGAGGCAGGTGGTTCTGTGAGATCAAGGCCAGCCTAGTCTACACAGTGATTTCCAGGCCAGCTGGGGCTATAGGAAGAACATGTCTCAAAAAGACCAAAAAGGGGCCGGAGAGATGACTCAGCAGTTAAGAGCACTGGCTGCTCTTCAGAGGACCTGGGTTTGACTCACAGCACCCACATGGTGGCTAACAACCATCTGTGACTCCAGTTCCAGGGGCTCCGACACACTCTTTTGGCCTCCACAGGTGTTGCATGACATGGGTGTACTTACATAAAGGAAGGCAAAACACTCATACACATAAAATATAAATTAAAAAAATTTTAAAAGAAGTTGTAACAAGTTTCAAAGCACACATTGCACTTACTTCTAAATGTCAATAAATGTGGGTGCAAATAATAAGCTTCTGAGGGAGCTGGAGAGAGTGTTGCTGTATTGGAGATTCTGCTTTCTTTAAGACCCTGTTGGGCTCTACCCACTGGATTTGAAGGCCTGCTCAGAGAAATAATGGGATATTGAGGAAAAAATGAAGCCTGATTCAAAGTCTGTGTGTGATTCTACCTAACCTTACCCAAGGCTTTAGGCAACCAAGCTCCTGTAAAGACATCGAAACACACACACACACACACACACACACACACACACACACACACACAATACTCTCCTCAGACAAACCTAACTAGCCCCAAGTTGACCTTAAAAAGTTAGTCTTGGGGATGGAGAGATGGTTCAGCAATTAAGAGCACTGATTGCTCTTCCAGAGGACCTGGGTTCATTCTCAGCACCCACATGATGGCTAACAACTGTTTGTAACATCAGTTCCAAGGGATCTGACACCTTCTGACTGCCACATTGCCTAACACAGGTGTACTTATATACATGCAAGGCATAACATTCATACACATAAAATAAAAATAATAGATAAAAATTGTTTTTAATTTTTTTAAAAAGATAGTCTTTCACCAGGTATGGTGGTGTATACCTTTAATCTCAGCACTTAGGAGGCAGAGGCAGGCAGATCTTTGTGAGTTCAATGCCAGCCTGATCTACATAGTAAGATCCAGGCCAGCTGGGGCTATAGGGAGACCCCGTCTCAAAAGAAAAAAAAAAAAAAATAAGAACAAACCTCTGGGGTCCCCAGTCAAGTCCCTGAGGAATTGAAGTTGATGGATTCTGGGAGAGGAAGAGTCTGTTATCTTTAAGGATATGGCCCCTAGGAAATTGACCACGCTCCAGTAGATAGCTCCTGCAGTCATGACTATGGACTTGGTGGGTTCTTTTAAAAAAACTGAGGGGCAGGGGCAGAAAGTTGGGAAGAGGTGGCAGGGTGGAGGTGGATCCTGGAGAAGTTGGAAGAGTGGAGAGTGAATATGATCAAAACATTGTAATTCTCAGATAACTAATAAAAATATATTTAAAAGACACACACACACACACACACACACACACACACACACACACGTCCCACAAAACCATGGAGCTACAGGAGCCAAAACATTGTCCAAGGCCCTCTGTGCTCAGAGGTGAGTTCGCTTCTGGTTTTGACTACTAGAATCCAATAGCTGACCTTTCGCTGAGACCTTAAAGCTAGGTTACCTTTCATTCACTCTGTTGTTCAGTCAATACTTGAGCACTCACCTTGCTCACAGGAAGGGCTAGGAGCTCAGACCACAGCTGGGAACAAAGCACAATCTCTGTGTAGATCTTTGTAAATTACTTAAGTCACTTCATAGAAAAGATGGATGCAAACACCACCACAGCCAAGACAAATACATGTAGTGCTGGATGTGCATTCATGTGTTCTTTTTGGAGGCGGAGGGGCGGGGAGGAGGAG